>NW_026054537.1:0-237402 GCF_943734685.1 Anopheles coluzzii | reverse complement strand
ACTGTCGGTCAAGGGGCCTGCCAAGTACCCACTAGTGAAGTGAGCTTGGCTTTCAGTGACTTATTTTTACCATAGCAGGATAGTCAGTCCTACGTGTGGGAGCACGGTCTATTTAGGGCTTTGAACCCATGACGGGCATGTTGTTAAGTACGTTAACAACGATAATAGATGGCAACAAAACTCAACATCAAATTTCAAGGCCATTCAAATAGTGCAATATGGCTTCATTGGATGAAAACATGGCCGTAACAACGATAATAGATGGCAACAAAACTCAACATCAAATTTCAAGGCCATTGAATTAGTGCAAGATGGCTTCATTTGGATGAAGCATGGCCGTAACAACGATAATAGATGGCAACAAAACTCATCATCAAATTTCAAGGCCATTGAATTAGTGCAAGATGCCTTAATTTAGATGAAAACATGGCCGTAACAACGATAATAGATGGTAAAAAAACTCAACATCAAATTTCAAGGCCATTCAAATAGTGCAAGATGGCTTCATTTGGACGAAACATGGCACGTAACAACGATAATAGATGGCAACAAAACTCAACATCAAATTTCAAGGCCATTCAAATAGTGCAAGATGGCTTCATTTGGATGAAACATGGCCCGTAACAACGATAATAGATGGCAACAAAATTCAACATCAAATTTCAAGGCCATTCAAATAGAGCAAGATGCCTTTATTTGGATGAAACATAGCCGTAACAACTATAATAGATGGCAACAAAATTCAACATCAAATTTGAAGGCCATTCAAATAGTGCAAGATGGCTTCATTTGGATGAAACATGGCCGTAACAACGATAATAGATGGCAACAAAACTCAACATCAAATTTCAAGGCCATTTGAATTAGTGCAAGATGCCTTAATTTAGATGAAACACATGGCCGTAACAACGATAATAAATGGTAAAAAAAACTCAACATCAAATTTCAAGGCCATTCCAATAGTGCAAGATGGCTTCATTTGGATGAAACATGGCCGTAACAACGATAATAGATGGCAACAAAACTCAACATCAAATTTCAAGGCCATTCAAATAGTGCAAGATGGCTTCATTTGGATGAAACCATGGCCGTAACAACGATAATAGATGGCAACAAAATTCAACATCAAATTTCAAGGCCCATTCAAATAGAGCAAGATGCCTTTAGTTGGATGAAACATAGCGTAACAACTATAATAGATGGCAACAAAATTCAACATCAAATTTGAAGGCCATTCAAATAGTGCAAGATGGCTTCATTTGGATGAAACATGGCCGTAACAACGATAATAGATGGCAACAAAATTCAACATCAAATTTCAAGGCCATTCAAATAGTACAATATGGCTTCATTTGGATGGAAACATGGCCGTAACAACGATAATAGATGGCAAAAAAAACTCAACATCAAATTTCAAGTCCATTCAAATAGTGCAATATGGCTTCATTTGGATGAAACATGGCCGTAACAACGATTAATAGATGGCAAAAAAAACTCATCATCAATTTCAAGGCCATTCAAATAGTGCAATATGGCTTCATTTGGATGAAACATGGCCGTAATAAGGATAATAGATGGCAACAAAATTCAACATCAAATTTCAAGGCCATTCAAATAGTGCAAGATGGCTTCATTTGGATGAAGCATGGCCGTAACAACGATAATAGATGGCAACAAAACTCAAATTTCAAGGCCATTCAAATAGTGCAAGATGGCTTCATTTGGATGCAACATGGCCGTAACAACGATAATAGATGGCAACAAAATTCAACATCAAATTTCAAGGCCATTGAATTAGTGCAAGATGCCTTCATTTGGATGAAGCATGGCCGTAACAACGATAATAGATGGCAAAAAAAACTCAACATCAAATTTCAAGGCCATTCAAATAGTGCAAGATGGCTTCATTTGGATGAAACATGGCCGTAACAACGATAATAGATGGCAAAAAAACTCAACATCAAATTTCAAGGCCATTCAAATAGTGCAATATGGCTTCATTTGGATGAAACATGGCCGTAACAACGATAATAGATGGCAACAAAATTAAACATCAAATTTCAAGGCCATTGAATTAGTGCAAGATGGCTTCATTTGGATGAAACATGGCCGTAACAAACGATAATAGATGGCAACAAAAATTCAACATAAAATTTCAAGGCCATTCAAATAGTACAATATGGCTTCATTTGGATGAAACATGGCCGTAACAACGATAATAGATGGCAACAAAAACTCAACATCAAATTTCAAGTCCATTCAAATAGTGCAATATGGCTTCATTTGGATGAAACATGGCCCCGTAACAACGATAATAGTGGCAACAAAACTCAACATTTAAATTTTATGTACATGCAAATAGTTCAATATGGCTTCATTTGGATGAAACATGGCCGTAACAACGATAATAGATGAGCAACAAAACTCAACATCAAATTTCAAGGCCATTCAAATAGTGCAAGATGGCTTCATTTGGATAAAACATGGCCGTAACAACGATAATAGATGGCAACAAAACTCATCATCAAATTTCAAGGCCATTCAAATAGTACAATATGGCTTCATTTGGATGAAACATGGCCGTAACAACGATAATAGATGGCAACAAAACTCAACATCAAATTTCAAGGCCATTTCAACTAGTGCAAGATGGCTTCATTTGGATGAAACATGGCCGTAACAACGATAATAGATGGCAACAAAACTCAACATCAAATTTCAAGGCCATTCAAATAGTGCAAGAGATGGCTTCATTTGGATAAAACATGGCCGTAACAACGATAATAGATGGCAACAAAACTCATCATCAAATTTCAAGGCCATTCAAATCGTGCAATATGGCTTCATTGGATGAAACATGGCCGTAACAACGATAATAGATGGCAAAAAAATTCAACATCAAATTTCAAGGCCATTCAAATAGTGCAAGATGGCTTCATTTGGATGAAACATGGCCGTAACAACGATAATAGATGGCAACAAAATTCAACATCAAATTTCAAGGCCATTCAAATAGTGCAAGATGGCTTCATTTGGATGAAACATGGCCGTAAACAACGATAATAGATGGCAACAAAATTCAACATCAAATTTCAAGGCCAATGAATTAGTGCAAGATGGCTTCATTTGGATGAAACATCGGCCGTATCAAAGATAATAGATGGCGAAAAAATTCAACATCAAATTTCAAGGCCAATGAATTAGTGCAAGATGCCTTCATTTGGATGTAACATGGCCCGTAACAACAATATTTTTTTTTTCTTTGGCACAACAACCACTGTCGGTCAAGGGCCTGCCAAGTACCCACTAGTGAAGTGAGCTTGGCTTTCAGTGACTTATTGTTACCATAGCAGGATAGTCAGTCCTACGTGTGGGCGCACGGTCTATTTAGGGCTTGAACCCATGACGGGCATGTTGTTAAGTACGTTAACAACGATAATAGATGGCAAAAAAAACTCCAACATCAAATTTCAAAGGCCATTCAAATAGTGCAAGATGGCTTCATTTGGATCAAACATGGCCGTAACAACGATAATAGATGGCAAAAAAACTCAACATCAAATTTCGAAGGCCATTGAAATAGTGCAAGATGGCTTCCATTTGGATGAAACATGGCCGTAACAACGATAATAGATGGCAACAAACTCAACATCAATTTCAAGGCCATTCAATTAGTGCAAAATGGCTTCATTTGGATGAAACATGGCCGTAACAACGATAATAGATGGCAACAAAATTCAACATCAAATTTCAAGGCCATTGAATTAGTGCAAGATGGCTTCATTTAGATGAGCATGGCCGTAACAACGATAATAGATGGCAACAAAATTCAACATCAAATTTCAAGGCCATTCAAATAGTGCAAGATGGCTTTATTTGGATGAAACATGGCCGTGTAACAACGATAATAGATGGCAAAAAAACTCAACATCAAATTTCAAGGCCATTCAAATAGTGCAAGATGGCTTCATTTGGATGAAACATGGCCGTAACAACGATAATAGATGCAAAAAAAACTCAACATCAAATTTCAAGGCCATTCAACCTAGTGCAAGATGGCTTCATTTGGATGAAACATGGCCGTAACAACGATAATAGATGGCAACAAAACTCAACATCAAATTTCAAGGCCATTCAAATAGTGCAATATGGCTTCATTTGGATGAAACATGGCCGTAACAACGATAATAGATGGCAACAAAATTCAACATCAAATTTCAAGGCCATTCAAATAGTGCAAGATGGCTTCATTTGGATGAAACATGGCCGTAACAACGATAATAGATGGCAACAAAATTCAACATCAAATTTCAAGGCCATTCAAATAGTGCAAGATGGCTTCATTTGGATGAAACATGGCCGTAACAACGATAATAGATGGCAAAAAAAAACTCAACATCAAATTTCAAGGCCATTCAAATAGTGCAAGATGGCTTCATTTGGATAAAACATGGTTGTAACAACGATAATAGATGGCAACAAAATTCAACATCAAAATTTCAAGGCCATTCAAATAGTGCAAGATGGCTTCATTTGGATGAAACATGGCCGTAACAACGATAATAGATGGCAAAAAAACTCAAACATCAAATTTCAAGTCCATTCAAATAGTGCAATATGGCTTCATTTGGATGTAACATGGCCGTAACAACGATAATAGATGGCAACAAAATTCAACATCAAATTTCAAGGCCATTCAAATAGTGCAAGATGGCTTCATTTGGATGAAACATGGCCGTAACAACGATAATAGATGGCAAAAAAAACTCAACATCAAATTTAAGTACATGCAAATAGTGCAAGATGGCTTCATTTGGATGAAACATGGCCGTAACAACGATAATAGATGGCAAAAAAACTCAACATCAAATTTCAAGGCCATTCAAATAGTGCAATATGCTTCATTTGGATGAAACATGGCCGTAACAACGATAATAGATGGCAAAAAAACTCAACATCAAATTCAAGGCCATTCAAATAGTGCAATATGACTTCATTTGGATAAAACATGGCCGTAACAACGATAATAGATGGCAACAAAACTCAACATCAAATTTCAAGGCCATTCAAATAGTGCAAGATGGCTTCATTTGGATGAAACATGGCCGTAACAACGATAATAGATGGCAACAAAACTCAAATTTCAAGGCCATTCAAATAGTGCAAGATGGCTTCATTTGGATGAAACATGGCCGTAACAACGATAATAGATGGCAAAAAAAACTCAACATGAAATTACAAGGCCATTGAATTAGTGCAAGATGGCTTCATTTGGATGAAACACGGCCCGTAACAACGATAATAGATGGCAACAAAACTCAACATCAAATTTCCAAGGCCATTCAAATAGTGCAAGATGGCTTCATTTGGATGAAACATGGCCGTAACAACGATAATAGATGGCAAAAAAACTCAACATCAAATTTTCAAGGCCAATGAATTAGTGCAAGATGCCTTTATTTGGATGTAACATGGCCGTAACAACGATAATTTTTTTTTTCTTTGGCACAACAACCACTGTCGGTCAAGGGCCCTGCCAAGTACCCACTAGTGAAGTGAGCTTGGCTTTCAGTGACTTATTGTTACCATAGCAGGATAGTCAGTCCTACGTATGAGAGCACGGTCTATTTGGGGCTTGAACCCATGACGGGCATGTTGTTAAGTACGTTAACAACGATAATAGATGGCAACAAAATTCAACATCAAATTTCAAGGCCATTCAAATAGTGCAAGATGGGCTTCATTTGGATGAAACATGGCCGTAACAACGATAATAGATGGCAACAAAACTCAACATCAAATTCAAGGCCATTGAATTAGAGCAAGATGCCTTTATTTGGATGAAACATGGCCGTAACAACGATAATAGATGGCAACAAAACTCAACATCAAATTTCAAGGCCATTGAATTAGTGCAAGATGCCTTAATTTAGATGAAACATGGCCGTAACAACGATAATAGATGGCAACAAAATTCAACATCAAATTTCAAGGCCATTCAAATAGTGCAGATGGCTTCATTTGGATGAAACATGCCCGTAACAACGATAATAGATGGCAAAAAAACTCAACATCAAATTTCAAGGCCAATGAATTAGTGCAAGATGCCTTCATTTGGATGTAACATGGCCGTAACAACGATAATTTTTTCTTTTTTCTTTGGCACAACAACCACTGTCGGTCAAGGGCCTGCCAAGTACCCACTAGTGAAGTGAGCTTGGCTTTCAGTGACTTATTTTTACCATAGCAGGATAGTCAGTCCTACGTGTGGGAGCACGGTCTATTTAGGGCTTGAACCCATGACGGGGCATGTTGTTAAGTACTTAACAACGATAATATATGGCAACAAAACTCAACATCAAATTTCAAGGCATTCAAATAGTGCAATATGGCTTCATTTGGATGAAACATGGCCGTAACAACGATAATAGATGGCAACAAAATTCAACATCAAATTTCAAGGCCATTGAATTAGTGCAAGATGGCTTCATTTGGATGAAGCATGGCCGTAACAACGATAATAGATGGCAACAAAACTCAACATCAAATTTCAAGGCCATTCAAATAGTGCAAGATGGCTTCATTTGGATGAAACATGGCCGTAACAACGATAATAGATGGCAACAAAACTCAACATCAAATTTCAAGGCCATTCAAATAGTGCAATATGGCTTCATTTGGACGAAACATGGCCGTAACTACGATAATAGATGGCAACAAAATTCAACATCAAATTTCAAGGCCATTCAAATAGTGCAAGATGGCTTCATTTGGATGAAACATGGCCGTAACAACGATAATAGATGGCAACAAAATTCAACATCAAATTTCAAGGCCATTCAACTAGTGCAAGATGGCTTCATTTGGATGAAACATGGCCGTAACAACGATAATAGATGGCAAAAAAACTCAACATCAAATTTCAAGGCCATTCAAATAGTGCAATATGGCTTCATTTGGATGAAACATGGCCGTAACAACGATAATAGATGGCAAAAAAAACTCAACATCAAATTTCAAGGCCATTCAAATAGTGCAATATGACTTCATTTGGATAAAACATGGCCGTAACAACGATAATAGATGGCAACAAAATTCAACATCAAATTTCAAGGCCATTCAAATAGTGCAAGATGGCTTCATTTGGATGAAACATGGCCGTAACAACGATAATAGATGGCAACAAAACTCAAATTTCAAGGCCATTCAAATAGTGCAAGATGGCTTCATTTGGATGAAACATGGCCGTAACAACGATAATAGATGGCAACAAAACTCAACATCAAATTTCAAGGCCATTCAAATAGTGCAAGATGGCTTCATTTGGATGAAACATGGCCGTAACAACGATAATAGATGGCAAAAAAACTCAACATCAAATTTTAAGTACATGCAAATAGTGCAAGATGGCTTCATTTGGATGAAACATGGCCGTAACAACGATAATTTTTTTTTCTTTGGCACAACAACCACTGTCGGTCAAGGGCCTGCCAAGTACCCACTAGTGAAGTGAACTTGGCTTTCAGTGACTTATTGTTACCATAGCAGGATAGTCAGTCCTACGTATGAGAGCACGGTCTATTTGGGGCTTGAACCCATGACGGGCATGTTGTTAAGTACGTTAACAACGATAATAGATGGCAACAAAATTCAACATCAAATTTCAAGGCCATTCAACTAGTGCAAGATGGCTTCATTTGGATGAAACATGGCCGTAACAACGATAATAGATGGCAAAAAAACTCAACATCAAATTTCAAGGCCATTGAATTAGAGCAAGATGCCTTTATTTGGATGAAACATGGCCGTAACAACGATAATAGATGGCAACAAAACTCAACATCAAATTTCAAGGCCATTCAAATAGTGCAAGATGGCTTCATTTAGATGAAACATGGCCGTAGCAACGATAATAGATGGCAAAAAAATGCAACATCAAATTTCAAGGCCATTGAATTAGTGCAAGATGGCTTCATTTGGATGAAACATGCCCGTAACAACGATAATAGATGGCAACAAAATTCAACATCAAATTTCAAGGCCAATGAATTAGTGCAAGATGCCTTCATTTGGATGTAACATGGCCGTAACAACGATAATTTTTTTTTTCTTTGGCACAACAACCACTGTCGGTCAAGGGCCTGCCAAGTACCCACTAGTGAAGTGAGCTTGGCTTTCAGTGACTTATTGTTACCATAGCAGGATAGTCAGTCCTACGTGTGGGAGCACGGTCTATTTAGGGCTAGAACCCATGACGGGCGTGTTGTTAAGTACGTTAACAACGATAATAGATGGCAACAAAACTCAACATCAAATTTCAAGGCCATTCAAATAGTGCAATATGGCTTCATTTGGATGAAACATGGCCGTAACAACGATAATAGATGGCAACAAAATTCAACATCAAATTTCAAGGCCATTGAATTAGTGCAAGATGGCTTCATTTGGATGAAACATGGCCGTAACAACGATAATAGATGGCAACAAAATTCAACATCAAATTTCAAGGCCATTCAAATAGTACAATATGGCTTCATTTGGATGAAACATGGCCGTAACAACGATAATAGATGGCAAAAAAACTCAACATCAAATTTCAAGTCCATTCAAATAGTGCAATATGGCTTCATTTGGATGAAACATGGCCGTAACAACGATAATAGATGGCAAAAAAAACTCAAAATCAAATTTCAAGTCCATTCAAATAGTGCAATATGGCTTCATTTGGATGAAACATGGCCGTAATAAGGATAATAGATGGCAACAAAATTCAACATCAAATTTCAAGGCCATTCAAATAGTGCAAGATGGCTTCATTTGGATGAAGCATGGCCGTAACAACGATAATAGATGGCAACAAAACTCAAATTTCAAGGCCATTCAAATAGTGCAAGATGGCTTCATTTGGATGAAACATGGCCGTAACAACGATAATAGATGGCAACAAAATTCAACATCAAATTTCAAGGCCATTGAATTAGTGCAAGATGGCTTCATTTGGATGAAGCATGGCCGTAACAACGATAATAGATGGCAAAAAAACTCAACATCAAATTTCAAGGCCATTCAAATAGTGCAAGATGGCTTCATTTGGATGAAACATGGCCGTAACAACGATAATAGATGGCAAAAAAACTCAACATCAAATTTCAAGGCCATTCAAATAGTACAATATGGCTTCATTTGGACGAAACATGGCCGTAACAACGATAATAGATGGCAACAAAACTCAACATCAAATTTCAAGGCCATTCAAATAGTGCAAGATGGCTTCATTTGGATGAAACATGGCCGTAACAACGATAATAGATGGCAACAAAATTCAACATCAAATTTCAAGGCCATTCAAATAGTGCAATATGGCTTCATTTGGATGAAACATGGCCGTAACAACGATAATAGATGGTAAAAAAACTCAACATCAAATTTCAAGGCCATTCAAATAGTGCAATATGGCTTCATTTGGATGAAACATGGCCGTAACAACGATAATAGATGGCAACAAAATTCAACATCAAATTTCAAGGCCATTCAAATAGTGCAAGATGGCTTCATTTAGATGAAACATGGCCGTAACAACGATAATAGATGGCAAAAAAATGCAACATCAAATTTCAAGGCCATTGAATTAGTGCAAGATGGCTTCATTTGGATGAAACATGCCCGTAACAACGATAATAGATGGCAACAAAATTCAACATCAAATTTCAAGGCCAATGAATTAGTGCAAGATGCCTTCATTTGGATGTAACATGGCCGTAACAACGATAATTTTTTTTTTCTTTGGCACAACAACCACTGTCGGTCAAGGACCTGCCAAGTACCCACTAGTGAAGTGAGCTTGGCTTTCAGTGACTTATTGTTACCATAGCAGGATAGTCAGTCCTACGTGTGGGAGCACGGTCTATTTAGGGCTAGAACCCATGACGGGCGTGTTGTTAAGTACGTTAACAACGATAATAGATGGCAACAAAACTCAACATCAATTTCAAGGCCATTCAAATAGTGCAATATGGCTTCATTTGGATGAAACATGGCCGTAACAACGATAATAGATGGCAACAAAATTCAACATCAAATTTCAAGGCCATTGAATTAGTGCAAGATGGCTTCATTTGGATGAAACATGGCCGTAACAACGATAATAGATGGCAACAAAATTCAACATCAAATTTCAAGGCCATTCAAATAGTACAATATGGCTTCATTTGGATGAAACATGGCCGTAACAACGATAATAGATGGCAAAAAAAACTCAACATCAAATTTCAAGTCCATTCAAATAGTGCAATATGGCTTCATTTGGATGAAACATGGCCGTAACAACGATAATAGATGGCAAAAAAACTCAAAATCAAATTTCAAGTCCATTCAAATAGTGCAATATGGCTTCATTTGGATGAAACATGGCCGTAATAAGGATAATAGATGGCAACAAAATTCAACATCAAATTTCAAGGCCATTCAAATAGTGCAAGATGGCTTCATTTGGATGAAGCATGGCCGTAACAACGATAATAGATGGCAACAAAACTCAAATTTCAAGGCCATTCAAATAGTGCAAGATGGCTTCATTTGGATGAAACATGGCCGTAACAACGATAATAGATGGCAACAAAATTCAACATCAAATTTCAAGGCCATTGAATTAGTGCAAGATGGCTTCATTTGGATGAAGCATGGCCGTAACAACGATAATAGATGGCAAAAAAACTCAACATCAAATTTCAAGGCCATTCAAATAGTGCAAGATGGCTTCATTTGGATGAAACATGGCCGTAACAACGATAATAGATGGCAACAAAACTCAACATCAAATTTCAAGGCCATTCAAATAGTACAATATGGCTTCATTTGGACGAAACATGGCCGTAACAACGATAATAGATGGCAACAAAACTCAACATCAAATTTCAAGGCCATTCAAATAGTGCAAGATGGCTTCATTTGGATGAAACATGGCCGTAACAACGATAATAGATGGCAACAAAATTCAACATCAAATTTCAAGGCCATTCAAATAGTGCAATATGGCTTCATTTGGATGAAACATGGCCGTAACAACGATAATAGATGGTAAAAAAACTCAACATCAAATTTCAAGGCCATTCAAATAGTGCAATATGGCTTCATTTGGATGAAACATGGCCGTAACAACGATAATAGATGGCAAAAAAAACTCAACATCAAATTTCAAGGCCATTCAAATAGTGCAATATGACTTCATTTGGATAAAACATGGCCGTAACAACGATAATAGATGGCAACAAAACTCAACATCAAATTTCAAGGCCATTCAAATAGTGCAAGATGGCTTCATTTGGATGAAACATGGCCGTAACAACGATAATAGATGGCAACAAAACTCAAATTTCAAGGCCATTCAAATAGAGCAAGATGGCTTCATTTGGATGAAACATGGCCGTAACAACGATAATTTTTTCTTTTTTCTTTGGCACAACAACCACTGTCGGTCAAGGGCCTGCCAAGTACCCACTAGTGAAGTGAGCTTGGCTTTCAGTGACTTATTTTTACCATAGCAGGATAGTCAGTCCTACGTGTGGGAGCACGGTCTATTTAGGGCTTGAACCCATGACGGGCGTGTTGTTTAGTACGTTAACAACGATAATAGATGGCAACAAAACTCAACATCAAATTTCAAGGCCATTCAAATAGTGCAATATGGCTTCATTTGGATGAAACATGGCCGTAACAACGATAATAGATGGCAACAAAATTAAACATCAAATTTCAAGGCCATTGAATTAGTGCAAGATGGCTTCATTTGGATGAAACATGGCCGTAACAACGATAATAGATGGCAACAAAATTCAACATAAAATTTCAAGGCCATTCAAATAGTACAATATGGCTTCATTTGGATGAAACATGGCCGTAACAACGATAATAGATGGCAAAAAAACTCAACATCAAATTTCAAGTCCATTCAAATAGTGCAATATGGCTTCATTTGGATGAAACATGGCCGTAACAACGATAATAGATGGCAACAAAACTCAACATTAAATTTTAAGTACATGCAAATAGTTCAATATGGCTTCATTTGGATGAAACATGGCCGTAACAACGATAATAGATGGCAAAAAAACTCAACATCAAATTTCAAGTCCATTCAAATAGTGCAATATGGCTTCATTTGGATGAAACATGGCCGTAACAACGATAATAGATGGCAACAAAATTCAACATCAAATTTCAAGGACATTCAAATAGTGCAATATGACTTCATTTGGATATAACATGGCCGTAACAACGATAATAGATGGTAAAAAAACTCAACATCAAATTTCAAGGCCATTCAAATAGTGCAAGATGGCTGCATTTGGACGAAACATGGCCGTAACAACGATAATAGATGGCAACAAAATTCAACATCAAATTTCAAGGCCATTCAAATAGTGCAAGATGGCTTCATTTGGATGAAACATGGCCGTAACAACGATAATAGATGGCAACAAAATTCAACATCAAATTTCAAGGCCATTCAAATAGAGCAAGATGCCTTTAGTTGGATGAAACATAGCCGTAACAACTATAATAGATGGCAACAAAATTCAACATCAAATTTGAAGGCCATTCAAATAGTGCAAGATGGCTTCATTTGGATGAAACATGGCCGTAACAACGATAATAGATGGCAACAAAACTCAACATCAAATTTCAAGGCCATTGAATTAGAGCAAGATGCCTTTATTTGGATGAAACATAGCCGTAACAACGATAATAGATGGCAACAAAATTCAACATCAAATTTCAAGGCCATTCAAATAGTGCAATATGACTTCATTTGTATATAACATGGCCGTAACAACGATAATAGATGGTAAAAAAACTCAACATCAAATTTCAAGGCCATTCAAATAGTGCAAGATGGATTCATTTGGATGAAACATGGCCGTAACAACGATAATAGATGGCAACAAAACTCAACATCAAATTTCAAGGCCATTCAAATAGTGCAATATGGCTTCATTTGGATGAAACATGGCCGTAACAACGATAATAGATGGCAACAAAACTCAACATCAAATTTCAAGGCCATTCAAATAGAGCAAGATGGCTTCATTTGGATGAAACATGGCCGTAACAACGATAATAGATGGCAAAAAAATTCAACATCAAATTTCAAGACCATTCAAATAGTGCAAGATGGCTTCATTTGGATGAAACATGGCCGTAACAACGATAATAGATGGCAACAAAACTCAACATCAAATTTCAAGGCCATTGAATTAGAGCAAGATGCCTTTATTTGGATGAAACATAGCCGTAACAACTATAATAGATGGCAACAAAATTCAACATCAAATTTCAAGGCCATTCAAATAGTGCAAGATGGCTTCATTTGGATGAAACATGGCCGTAACAACGATAATAGATGGCAACAAAACTCAACATCAAATTTCATGGCCATTGAATTAGAGCAAGATGCCTTTATTTGGATGTAACATGGCCGTAACAACGATATTTTTTTCTTTTTTCTTTGGCACAACAACCACTGTCGGTCAAGGGCCTGCCAAGTACCCACTAATGAAGTGAGCTTGGCTTTCAGTGACTTATTGTTACCATAGCAGGATAGTCAGTCCTACGTATGAGAGCACGGTCTATTTGGGGCTTGAACCCATGACGGGCATGTTGTTAAGTACGTTAACAACGATAATAGATGGCAACAAAATTCAACATCAAATTTCAAGGCCATTCAAATAGTGCAAGATGGCTTCATTTGGATGAAACATGGCCGTAACAACGATAATAGATGACAAAAAAACTCAACATCAAATTTCAAGGCCATTCAAATAGTGCAAGATGGCTTCATTTGGATGAAACATGGCCGTAACAACGATAATAGATGGCAACAAAATTCAACATCAAATTTCAAGGCCAATGAATTAGTGCAAGATGGCTTCATTTGGATGAAACATGGCCGTAACAACGATAATAGATGGCAAAAAAACTCAACATCAAATTTCAAGGCCATTCAAATAGTGCAAGATGGCTTCATTTGGATGAAACATGGCCGTAACAACGATAATAGATGGCAAAAAAACTCAACATCAAATTTCAAGGCCATTCAAATAGTGCAAGATGGCTTCATTTGGATGAAACATGGCCGTAACAACGATAATAGATGGCAACAAAATTCAACATCAAATTTCAAGGCCATTGAATTAGTGCAAGATGGCTTCATTTGGATGAAACATGGCCGTAACAACGATAATAGATGGCAACAAAATTCAACATCAAATTTCAAGGCCATTCATATAGTGCAAGATGGCTTCATTTGGATGAAACATGGCCGTAACAACGATAATAGATGGCAACAAAACTCAACATCAAATTTCAAGGCCATTCAAATAGTGCAAGATGGCTTCATTTGGATGAAACATGGCCGTAACAACGATAATAGATGGCAAAAAAACTCAACATCAAATTTCAAGGCCATTCAAATAGTGCAAGATGGCTTCATTTGGATGAAACATGGCCGTAACAACGATAATAGATGGCAACAAAACTCAAATTTCAAGGCCATTCAAATAGTGCAAGATGGCTTCATTTGGATGAAACATGGCCGTAACAACGATAATAGATGGCAACAAAATTCAACATCAAATTTCAAGGCCATTGAATTAGTGCAAGATGGCTTCATTTGGATGAAACACGGCCGTAACAACGATAATAGATGGCAACAAAACTCAACATCAAATTTCAAGGCCATTCAAATAGTGCAAGATGGCTTCATTTGGATGAAACATGGCCGTAACAACGATAATAGATGGCAACAAAACTCAACATCAAATTTCAAGGCCAATGAATTAGTGCAAGATGCCTTTATTTGGATGTAGCATGGCCGTAACAACGATAATTTTTTTTTTCTTTGGCACAACAACCACTGTCGGTCAAGGGCCTGCCAAGTACCCACTAGTGAAGTGAGCTTGGCTTTCAGTGACTTATTGTTACCATAGCAGGATAGTCAGTCCTACGTATGAGAGCACGGTCTATTTGGGGCTTGAACCCATGACGGGCATGTTGTTAAGTACGTTAACAACGATAATAGATGGCAACAAAATTCAACATCAAATTTCAAGGCCATTCAAATAGTGCAAGATGGCTTCATTTGGATGAAACATGGCCGTAACAACGATAATAGATGACAACAAAACTCAACATCAAATTTCAAGGCCATTGAATTAGAGCAAGATGCCTTTATTTGGATGAAACATGGCCGTAACAACGATAATAGATGGCAAAAAACTCAACATCAAATTTCAAGGCCATTGAATTAGTGCAAGATGCCTTAATTTAGATGAAACATGGCCGTAACAACGATAATAGATGGCAACAAAATTCAACATCAAATTTCAAGGCCATTCAAATAGTGCAAGATGGCTTCATTTGGATGAAACATGGCCGTAACAACGATAATAGATGGCAACAAAATTCAACATCAAATTTCAAGGCCAATGAATTAGTGCAAGATGCCTTCATTTGGATGTAACATGGCCGTAACAACGATAATTTTTTCTTTTTTCTTTGGCACAACAACCACTGTCGGTCAAGGGCCTGCCAAGTACCCACTAGTGAAGTGAGCTTGGCTTTCAGTGACTTATTTTTACCATAGCAGGATAGTCAGTCCTACGTGTGGGAGCACGGTCTATTTAGGGCTTGAACCCATGACGGGCATGTTGTTAAGTACGTTAACAACGATAATAGATGGCAACAAAACTCAACATCAAATTTCAAGGCCATTCAAATAGTGCAATATGGCTTCATTTGGATGAAACATGGCCGTAACAACGATAATAGATGGCAACAAAACTCAACATCAAATTTCAAGGCCATTGAATTAGTGCAAGATGGCTTCATTTGGATGAAGCATGGCCGTAACAACGATAATAGATGGCAACAAAACTCATCATCAAATTTCAAGGCCATTGAATTAGTGCAAGATGCCTTAATTTAGATGAAACATGGCCGTAACAACGATAATAGATGGTAAAAAAACTCAACATCAAATTTCAAGGCCATTCAAATAGTGCAAGATGGCTTCATTTGGACGAAACATGGCCGTAACAACGATAATAGATGGCAACAAAACTCAACATCAAATTTCAAGGCCATTCAAATAGTGCAAGATGGCTTCATTTGGATGAAACATGGCCGTAACAACGATAATAGATGGCAACAAAATTCAACATCAAATTTCAAGGCCATTCAAATAGAGCAAGATGCCTTTATTTGGATGAAACATAGCCGTAACAACTATAATAGATGGCAACAAAATTCAACATCAAATTTGAAGGCCATTCAAATAGTGCAAGATGGCTTCATTTGGATGAAACATGGCCGTAACAACGATAATAGATGGCAACAAAACTCAACATCAAATTTCAAGGCCATTGAATTAGTGCAAGATGCCTTAATTTAGATGAAACATGGCCGTAACAACGATAATAAATGGTAAAAAAAACTCAACATCAAATTTCAAGGCCATTCCAATAGTGCAAGATGGCTTCATTTGGACGAAACATGGCCGTAACAACGATAATAGATGGCAACAAAACTCAACATCAAATTTCCAGGCCATTCAAATAGTGCAAGATGGCTTCATTTGGATGAAACATGGCCGTAACAACGATAATAGATGGCAACAAAATTCAACATCAAATTTCAAGGCCATTCAAATAGTGCAAGATGCCTTTAGTTGGATGAAACATAGCCGTAACAACTATAATAGATGGCAACAAAATTCAACATCAAATTTGAAGGCCATTCAAATAGTGCAAGATGGCTTCATTTGGATGAAACATGGCCGTAACAACGATAATAGATGGCAACAAAATTCAACATCAAATTTCAAGGCCATTCAAATAGTACAATATGGCTTCATTTGGATGAAACATGGCCGTAACAACGATAATAGATGGCAAAAAAACTCAACATCAAATTTCAAGTCCATTCAAATAGTGCAATATGGCTTCATTTGGATGAAACATGGCCGTAACAACGATAATAGATGGCAAAAAAACTCAAAATCAAATTTCAAGTCCATTCAAATAGTGCAATATGGCTTCATTTGGATGAAACATGGCCGTAATAAGGATAATAGATGGCAACAAAATTCAACATCAAATTTCAAGGCCATTCAAATAGTGCAAGATGGCTTCATTTGGATGAAGCATGGCCGTAACAACGATAATAGATGGCAACAAAACTCAAATTTCAAGGCCATTCAAATAGTGCAAGATGGCTTCATTTGGATGAAACATGGCCGTAACAACGATAATAGATGGCAACAAAATTCAACATCAAATTTCAAGGCCATTGAATTAGTGCAAGATGCCTTCATTTGGATGAAGCATGGCCGTAACAACGATAATAGATGGCAAAAAAAACTCAACATCAAATTTCAAGGCCATTCAAATAGTGCAAGATGGCTTCATTTGGATGAAACATGGCCGTAACAACGATAATAGATGGCAAAAAAACTCAACATCAAATTTCAAGGCCATTCAAATAGTGCAAGATGGCTTCATTTGGATGAAACATGGCCGTAACAACGATAATAGATGGCAACAAAATTAAACATCAAATTTCAAGGCCATTGAATTAGTGCAAGATGGCTTCATTTGGATGAAACATGGCCGTAACAACGATAATAGATGGCAACAAAATTCAACATAAAATTTCAAGGCCATTCAAATAGTACAATATGGCTTCATTTGGATGAAACATGGCCGTAACAACGATAATAGATGGCAACAAAACTCAACATCAAATTTCAAGTCCATTCAAATAGTGCAATATGGCTTCATTTGGATGAAACATGGCCGTAACAACGATAATAGATGGCAACAAAACTCAACATTAAATTTTAAGTACATGCAAATAGTTCAATATGGCTTCATTTGGATGAAACATGGCCGTAACAACGATAATAGATGGCAAAAAAACTCAACATCAAATTTCAAGGCCATTCAAATAGTGCAAGATGCCTTTAGTTGGATGAAACATAGCCGTAACAACTATAATAGATGGCAACAAAATTCAACATCAAATTTCAAGGCCATTCAAATAGTGCAAGATGGCTTCATTTGGATGAAACATGGCCGTAACAACGATAATAGATGGCAACAAAATTCAACATCAAATTTCAAGGCCATTGAATTAGTGCAAGATGCCTTCATTTGGATGAAGCATGGCCGTAACAACGATAATAGATGGCAAAAAAAACTCAACATCAAATTTCAAGGCCATTCAAATAGTGCAAGATGGCTTCATTTGGATGAAACATGGCCGTAACAACGATAATAGATGGCAAAAAAACTCAACATCAAATTTCAAGGCCATTCAAATAGTGCAATATGGCTTCATTTGGATGAAACATGGCCGTAACAACGATAATAGATGGCAACAAAATTAAACATCAAATTTCAAGGCCATTGAATTAGTGCAATATGGCTTCATTTGGATGAAACATGGCCGTAACAACGATAATAGATGGCAACAAAATTCAACATCAAATTTCAAGGACATTCAAATAGTGCAATATGACTTCATTTGGATATAACATGGCCGTAACAACGATAATAGATGGTAAAAAAACTCAACATCAAATTTCAAGGCCATTCAAATAGTGCAAGATGGCTTCATTTGGACGAAACATGGCCGTAACAACGATAATAGATGGCAACAAAACTCAACATCAAATTTCAAGGCCATTCAAATAGTGCAAGATGGCTTCATTTGGATGAAACATGGCCGTAACAACGATAATAGATGGCAACAAAATTCAACATCAAATTTCAAGGCCATTCAAATAGAGCAAGATGCCTTTAGTTGGATGAAACATAGCCGTAACAACTATAATAGATGGCAACAAAATTCAACATCAAATTTGAAGGCCATTCAAATAGTGCAAGATGGCTTCATTTGGATGAAACATGGCCGTAACAACGATAATAGATGGCAACAAAACTCAACATCAAATTTCAAGGCCATTGAATTAGAGCAAGATGCCTTTATTTGGATGAAACATAGCCGTAACAACGATAATAGATGGCAACAAAATTCAACATCAAATTTCAAGGCCATTCAAATAGTGCAATATGACTTCATTTGTATATAACATGGCCGTAACAACGATAATAGATGGTAAAAAAACTCAACATCAAATTTCAAGGCCATTCAAATAGTGCAAGATGGATTCATTTGGATGAAACATGGCCGTAACAACGATAATAGATGGCAACAAAACTCAACATCAAATTTCAAGGCCATTCAAATAGTGCAATATGGCTTCATTTGGATGAAACATGGCCGTAACAACGATAATAGATGGCAACAAAACTCAACATCAAATTTCAAGGCCATTCAAATAGAGCAAGATGCCTTTAGTTGGATGAAACATAGCCGTAACAACTATAATAGATGGCAAAAAAATTCAACATCAAATTTCAAGACCATTCAAATAGTGCAAGATGGCTTCATTTGGATGAAACATGGCCGTAACAACGATAATAGATGGCAACAAAACTCAACATCAAATTTCAAGGCCATTGAATTAGAGCAAGATGCCTTTATTTGGATGAAACATAGCCGTAACAACTATAATAGATGGCAACAAAATTCAACATCAAATTTCAAGGCCATTCAAATAGTGCAATATGGCTTCATTTGGATGAAACATGGCCGTAACAACGATAATAGATGGCAACAAAACTCAACATCAAATTTCAAGGCCATTGAATTAGAGCAAGATGCCTTTATTTGGATGTAACATGGCCGTAACAACGATATTTTTTTCTTTTTTCTTTGGCACAACAACCACTGTCGGTCAAGGGCCTGCCAAGTACCCACTAATGAAGTGAGCTTGGCTTTCAGTGACTTATTGTTACCATAGCAGGATAGTCAGTCCTACGTATGAGAGCACGGTCTATTTGGGGCTTGAACCCATGACGGGCATGTTGTTAAGTACGTTAACAACGATAATAGATGGCAACAAAATTCAACATCAAATTTCAAGGCCATTCAAATAGTGCAAGATGGCTTCATTTGGATGAAACATGGCCGTAACAACGATAATAGATGACAAAAAAACTCAACATCAAATTTCAAGGCCATTGAATTAGAGCAAGATGCCTTTATTTGGATGAAACATGGCCGTAACAACGATAATAGATGGCAAAAAACTCAACATCAAATTTCAAGGCCATTGAATTAGTGCAAGATGGCTTCATTTGGATGAAACATGGCCGTAACAACGATAATAGATGGCAAAAAAACTCAACATCAAATTTCAAGGCCATTCAAATAGTGCAAGATGGCTTCATTTGGATGAAACATGGCCGTAACAACGATAATAGATGGCAAAAAAAACTCAACATCAAATTTCAAGGCCATTCAAATAGTGCAAGATGGCTTCATTTGGATGAAACATGGCCGTAACAACGATAATAGATGGCAACAAAATTCAACATCAAATTTCAAGGCCATTGAATTAGTGCAAGATGGCTTCATTTGGATGAAGCATGGCCGTAACAACGATAATAGATGGCAACAAAATTCAACATCAAATTTCAAGGCCATTCATATAGTGCAAGATGGCTTCATTTGGATGAAACATGGCCGTAACAACGATAATAGATGGCAACAAAACTCAACATCAAATTTCAAGGCCATTCAAATAGTGCAAGATGGCTTCATTTGGATGAAACATGGCCGTAACAACGATAATAGATGGCAAAAAAACTCAACATCAAATTTCAAAGCCATTCAAATAGTGCAAGATGGCTTCATTTGGATGAAACATGGCCGTAACAACGATAATAGATGGCAAAAAAACTCAAATTTCAAGGCCATTCAAATAGTGCAAGATGGCTTCATTTGGATGAAACATGGCCGTAACAACGATAATAGATGGCAACAAAATTCAACATCAAATTTCAAGGCCATTGAATTAGTGCAAGATGGCTTCATTTGGATGAAACACGGCCGTAACAACGATAATAGATGGCAACAAAACTCAACATCAAATTTCAAGGCCATTCAAATAGTGCAAGATGGCTTCATTTGGATGAAACATGGCCGTAACAACGATAATAGATGGCAACAAAACTCAACATCAAATTTCAAGGCCAATGAATTAGTGCAAGATGCCTTTATTTGGATGTAACATGGCCGTAACAACGATAATTTTTTTTTTCTTTGGCACAACAACCACTGTCGGTCAAGGGCCTGCCAAGTACCCACTAGTGAAGTGAGCTTGGCTTTCAGTGACTTATTGTTACCATAGCAGGATAGTCAGTCCTACGTATGAGAGCACGGTCTATTTGGGGCTTGAACCCATGACGGGCATGTTGTTAAGTACGTTAACAACGATAATAGATGGCAACAAAATTCAACATCAAATTTCAAGGCCATTCAAATAGTGCAAGATGGCTTCATTTGGATGAAACATGGCCGTAACAACGATAATAGATGACAAAAAAACTCAACATCAAATTTCAAGGCCATTGAATTAGAGCAAGATGCCTTTATTTGGATGAAACATGGCCGTAACAACGATAATAGATGGCAAAAAACTCAACATCAAATTTCAAGGCCATTGAATTAGTGCAAGATGCCTTAATTTAGATGAAACATGGCCGTAACAACGATAATAGATGGCAACAAAATTCAACATCAAATTTCAAGGCCATTCAAATAGTGCAAGATGGCTTCATTTGGATGAAACATGGCCGTAACAACGATAATAGATGGCAACAAAATTCAACATCAAATTTCAAGGCCAATGAATTAGTGCAAGATGCCTTCATTTGGATGTAACATGGCCGTAACAACGATAATTTTTTCTTTTTTCTTTGGCACAACAACCACTGTCGGTCAAGGGCCTGCCAAGTACCCACTAGTGAAGTGAGCTTGGCTTTCAGTGACTTATTTTTACCATAGCAGGATAGTCAGTCCTACGTGTGGGAGCACGGTCTATTTAGGGCTTGAACCCATGACGGGCATGTTGTTAAGTACGTTAACAACGATAATAGATGGCAACAAAACTCAACATCAAATTTCAAGGCCATTCAAATAGTGCAATATGGCTTCATTTGGATGAAACATGGCCGTAACAACGATAATAGATGGCAACAAAACTCAACATCAAATTTCAAGGCCATTGAATTAGAGCAAGATGGCTTCATTTGGATGAAACATGGCCGTAACAACGATAATAGATGGCAACAAAACTCAACATCAAATTTCAAGGCCATTGAATTAGTGCAAGATGCCTTAATTTAGATGAAACATGGCCGTAACAACGATAATAGATGGCAACAAAATTCAACATCAAATTTCAAGGCCATTCAAATAGTGCAATATGGCTTCATTTGGACGAAACATGGCCGTAACAACGATAATAGATGGCAACAAAATTCAACATCAAATTTCAAGGCCATTCAAATAGTGCAAGATGGCTTCATTTGGATGAAACATGGCCGTAACAACGATAATAGATGGCAACAAAATTCAACATCAAATTTCAAGGCCATTCAAATAGTGCAAGATGGCTTCATTTGGATGAAACATGGCCGTAACAACGATAATAGATGGCAAAAAAACTCAACATCAAATTTCAAGGCCATTCAAATAGTGCAATATGGTTTCATTTGGATGAAACATGGCCGTAACAACGATAATAGATGGCAAAAAAAACTCAACATCAAATTTCAAGGCCATTCAAATAGTGCAATATGACTTCATTTGGATAAAACATGGCCGTAACAACGATAATAGATGGCAACAAAACTCAACATCAAATTTCAAGGCCATTCAAATAGTGCAAGATGGCTTCATTTGGATGAAACATGGCCGTAACAACGATAATAGATGGCAACAAAACTCAAATTTCAAGGCCATTCAAATAGTGCAAGATGGCTTCATTTGGATGAAACATGGCCGTAACAACGATAATAGATGGCAACAAAACTCAACATCAAATTTCAAGGCCATTCAAATAGTGCAATATAGCTTCATTTGGATGAAAAATGGCCGTAACAACGATAATAGATGGCAAAAAAACTCAACATCAAATTTTAAGTACATGCAAATAGTGCAAGATGGCTTCATTTGGATGAAACATGGCCGTAACAACGATAATTTTTTTTTCTTTGGCACAACAACCACTGTCGGTCAAGGGCCTGCCAAGTACCCACTAGTGAAGTGAACTTGGCTTTCAGTGACTTATTGTTACCATAGCAGGATAGTCAGTCCTACGTATGAGAGCACGGTCTATTTGGGGCTTGAACCCATGACGGGCATGTTGTTAAGTACGTTAACAACGATAATAGATGGCAACAAAATTCAACATCAAATTTCAAGGCCATTCAAATAGTGCAAGATGGCTTCATTTGGATGAAACATGGCCGTAACAACGATAATAGATGGCAAAAAAACTCAACATCAAATTTCAAGGCCATTGAATTAGAGCAAGATGCCTTTATTTGGATGAAACATGGCCGTAACAACGATAATAGATGGCAACAAAACTCAACATCAAATTTCAAGGCCATTGAATTAGTGCAAGATGCCTTAATTTAGATGAAACATGGCCGTAACAACGATAATAGATGGCAAAAAAATGCAACATCAAATTTCAAGGCCATTCAAATAGTGCAAGATGGCTTCATTTGGATGAAACATGCCCGTAACAACGATAATAGATGGCAACAAAACTCAACATCAAATTTCAAGGCCAATGAATTAGTGCAAGATGCCTTCATTTGGATGTAACATGGCCGTAACAACGATAATTTTTTTTTTCTTTGGCACAACAACCACTGTCGGTCAAGGGCCTGCCAAGTACCCACTAGTGAAGTGAGCTTGGCTTTCAGTGACTTATTGTTACCATAGCAGGATAGTCAGTCCTACGTGTGGGAGCACGGTCTATTTAGGGCTTGAACTCATGACGGGCGTTTTGTTAAGTACGTTAACAACGATAATAGATGGCAACAAAACTCAACATCAAATTTCAAGGCCATTCAAATAGTGCAATATGGCTTCATTTGGATGAAACATGGCCGTAACAACGATAATAGATGGCAACAAAATTCAACATCAAATTTCAAGGCCATTGAATTAGTGCAAGATGGCTTCATTTGGATGAAACATGGCCGTAACAACGATAATAGATGGCAAAAAAAACTCAACATCAAATTTCAAGGCCATTCAAATAGTACAATATGGCTTCATTTGGATGAAACATGGCCGTAACAACGATAATAGATGGCAAAAAAACTCAACATCGAATTTCAAGTCCATTCAAATAGTGCAATATGGCTTCATTTGGATGAAACATGGCCGTAACAACGATAATAGATGGCAAAAAAACTCAAAATCAAATTTCAAGTCCATTCAAATAGTGCAATATGGCTTCATTTGGATGAAACATGGCCGTAATAAGGATAATAGATGGCAACAAAATTCAACATCAAATTTCAAGGCCATTCAAATAGTGCAAGATGGCTTCATTTGGATGAAGCATGGCCGTAACAACGATAATAGATGGCAACAAAACTCAAATTTCAAGGCCATTCAAATAGTGCAAGATGGCTTCATTTGGATGAAACATGGCCGTAACAACGATAATAGATGGCAACAAAATTCAACATCAAATTTCAAGGCCATTGAATTAGTGCAAGATGGCTTCATTTGGATGAAGCATGGCCGTAACAACGATAATAGATGGCAAAAAAACTCAACATCAAATTTCAAGGCCATTCAAATAGTGCAAGATGGCTTCATTTGGATGAAACATGGCCGTAACAACGATAATAGATGGCAACAAAACTCAACATCAAATTTCAAGGCCATTCAAATAGTGCAATATGGCTTCATTTGGACGAAACATGGCCGTAACAACGATAATAGATGGCAACAAAATTCAACATCAAATTTCAAGGCCATTCAAATAGTGCAAGATGGCTTCATTTGGATGAAACATGGCCGTAACAACGATGATAGATGGCAACAAAATTCAACATCAAATTTCAAGGCCATTCAAATAGTGCAATATGACTTCATTTGGATAAAACATGGCCGTAACAACGATAATAGATGGCAACAAAACTCAACATCAAATTTCAAGGCCATTCAAATAGTGCAAGATGGCTTCATTTGGATGAAACATGGCCGTAACAACGATAATAGATGGCAACAAAACTCAAATTTCAAGGCCATTCAAATAGTGCAAGATGGCTTCATTTGGATGAAACATGGCCGTAACAACGATAATAGATGGCAACAAAAATCAACATCAAATTTCAAGGCCATTCAAATAGTGCAAGATGGCTTCATTTGGATGAAACATGGCCGTAACAACGATAATAGATGGCAAAAAAACTCAACATCAAATTTTAAGTACATTCAAATAGTGCAAGATGGCTTCATTTGGATGAAACATGGCCGTAACAACGATAATAGATGGCAAAAAAACTCAACATCAAATTTCAAGGCCATTGAATTAGTGCAAGATGCCTTAATTTAGATGAAACATGGCCGTAACAACGATAATAGATGGCAAAAAAATTCAACATCAAATTTCAAGGCCATTCAAATAGTGCAAGATGGCTTCATTTGGATGAAACATGGCCGTAACAACGATAATAGATGGCAACAAAATTCAACATCAAATTTCAAGGCCAATGAATTAGTGCAAGATGCCTTCATTTGGATGTAACATGGCCGTAACAACGATAATTTTTTCTTTTTTCTTTGGCACAACAACCACTGTCGGTCAAGGGCCTGCCAAGTACCCACTAGTGAAGTGAGCTTGGCTTTCAGTGACTTATTTTTACCATAGCAGGATAGTCAGTCCTACGTGTGGGAGCACGGTCTATTTAGGGCTTGAACCCATGACGGGCGTGTTGTTAAGTACGTTAACAACGATAATAGATGGCAACAAAACTCAACATCAAATTTCAAGGCCATTCAAATAGTGCAAGATGGCTTCATTTGGATGAAACATGGCCGTAACAACGATAATAGATGGCAACAAAATTAAACATCAAATTTCAAGGCCATTGAATTAGTGCAAGATGGCTTCATTTGGATGAAACATGGCCGTAACAACGATAATAGATGGCAACAAAATTCAACATAAAATTTCAAGGCCATTCAAATAGTACAATATGGCTTCATTTGGATGAAACATGGCCGTAACAACGATAATAGATGGCAAAAAAACTCAACATCAAATTTCAAGTCCATTCAAATAGTGCAATATGGCTTCATTTGGATGAAACATGGCCGTAACAACGATAATAGATGGCAACAAAACTCAACATTAAATTTTAAGTACATGCAAATAGTTCAAAATGGCTTCATTTGGATGAAACATGGCCGTAACAACGATAATAGATGGCAAAAAAACTCAACATCAAATTTCAAGGCCATTCAAATAGTGCAATATGGCTTCATTTGGATGAAACATGGCCGTAACAACGATAATAGATGGCAACAAAATTCAACATCAAATTTCAAGGACATTCAAATAGTGCAATATGACTTCATTTGGATATAACATGGCCGTAACAACGATAATAGATGGTAAAAAAACTCAACATCAAATTTCAAGGCCATTCAAATAGTGCAAGATGGCTTCATTTGGACGAAACATGGCCGTAACAACGATAATAGATGGCAACAAAACTCAACATCAAATTTCAAGGCCATTCAAATAGTGCAAGATGGCTTCATTTGGATGAAACATGGCCGTAACAACGATAATAGATGGCAACAAAATTCAACATCAAATTTCAAGGCCATTCAAATAGAGCAAGATGCCTTTAGTTGGATGAAACATAGCCGTAACAACTATAATAGATGGCAACAAAATTCAACATCAAATTTCAAGGCCATTCAAATAGTGCAAGATGCCTTCATTTGGATGAAACATGGCCGTAACAACGATAATAGATGGCAACAAAACTCAACATCAAATTTCAAGGCCATTGAATTAGAGCAAGATGCCTTTATTTGGATGAAACATAGCCGTAACAACGATAATAGATGGCAACAAAATTCAACATCAAATTTCAAGGCCATTCAAATAGTGCAATATGACTTCATTTGTATATAACATGGCCGTAACAACGATAATAGATGGTAAAAAAACTCAACATCAAATTTCAAGGCCATTCAAATAGTGCAAGATGGATTCATTTGGATGAAACATGGCCGTAACAACGATAATAGATGGCAACAAAACTCAACATCAAATTTCAAGGCCATTCAAATAGTGCAAGATGGCTTCATTTGGATGAAACATGGCCGTAACAACGATAATAGATGGCAAAAAAACTCAACATCAAATTTCAAGGCCATTGAATTAGAGCAAGATGCCTTTATTTGGATGAAACATAGCCGTAACAACTATAATAGATGGCAACAAAATTCAACATCAAATTTCAAGGCCATTCAAATAGTGCAAGATGGCTTCATTTGGATGAAACATGGCCGTAACAACGATAATAGATGGCAACAAAACTCAACATCAAATTTCAAGGCCATTGAATTAGAGCAAGATGCCTTTATTTGGATGTAACATGGCCGTAACAACGATATTTTTTTCTTTTTTCTTTGGCACAACAACCACTGTCGGTCAAGGGCCTGCCAAGTACCCACTAGTGAAGTGAGCTTGGCTTTCAGTGACTTATTGTTACCATAGCAGGATAGTCAGTCCTACGTATGGGAGCACGGTCTATTTGGGGCTTGAACCCATGACAGGCATGTTGTTAAGTACGTTAACAACGATAATAGATGGCAACAAAATTAAACATCAAATTTCAAGGCCATTGAATTAGTGCAAGATGCCTTAATTTAGATGAAACATGGCCGTAACAACGATAATAGATGGCAACAAAATTCAACATCAAATTTCAAGGCCATTCAAATAGTGCAAGATGGCTTCATTTGGATGAAACATGGCCGTAACAACGATAATAGATGGCAACAAAATTCAACATCAAATTTCAAGGCCAATGAATTAGTGCAAGATGCCTTCATTTGGATGTAACATGGCCGTAACAACGATAATTTTTTTTTTCTTTGGCACAACAACCACTGTCGGTCAAGGGCCTGCCAAGTACCCACTAGTGAAGTGAGCTTGGCTTTCAGTGACTTATTTTTACCATAGCAGGATAGTCAGTCCTACGTGTGGGAGCACGGTCTATTTAGGGCTTGAACCCATGACGGGCATGTTGTTAAGTACGTTAACAACGATAATAGATGGCAAAAAAACTCAACATCAAATTTCAAGGCCATTCAAATAGTGCAATATGGCTTCATTTGGATGAAACATGGCCGTAACAACGATAATAGATGGCATCAAAATTCAACATCAAATTTCAAGGCCATTCAAATAGTGCAAGATGGCTTCATTTGTATGAAGCATGGCCGTAACAACGATAATAGATGGCAACAAAATTCAACATCAAATTTCAAGGCCATTCAAATAGTACAATATGGCTTCATTTGGATGAAACATGGCCGTAACAACGATAATAGATGGCAACAAAACTCAACATCAAATTGAGCTGAGCTTGGCTTTCAGTGACTTATTGTTACCATAGCAGGATAGTCAGTGCTACGTATGGGAGCACGGTCTATTTGGGGCTTGAACCCATGACAGGCATGTTGTTAAGTACGTTAACAACGATAATAGATGGCAACAAAATTCAACATCAAATTTCAAGGCCATTCAAATAGTACAATATGGCTTCATTTGGATGAAACATGGCCGTAACAACGATAATAGATGGCAACAAAACTCAACATCAAATTTCAAGTCCATTCAAATAGTGCAATATGGCTTCATTTGGATGAAACATGGGCGTAACAACGATAATAGATGGCAACAAAATTCAACATCAAATTTCAAGGCCATTCAAATAGTGCAAGATGGCTTCATTTGGATGAAACATGGCCGTAACAACGATAATAGATGGCAACAAAATTCAACATCAAATTTCAAGTCCATTCAAATAGTGCAATATGGCTTCATTTGGATGTAACATGGCCGTAACAACGATAATAGATGGCAACAAAATTCAACATCAAATTTCAAGGCCATTCAAATAGTGCAAGATGGCTTCATTTGGATGAAACATGGCCGTAACAACGATAATAGATGGCAACAAAATTCAACATCAAATTTCAAGGCCATTCAAATAGTGCAATATGACTTCATTTGAATGAAACATGGCCGTAACAACGATAATAGATGGCAACAAAATTCAACATCAAATTTCAAGGCCATTCAAATAGTAAAATATGGCTTCATTTGGATGAAACATGGCCGTAACAACGATAATAGATGGCAACAAAACTCAACATCAAATTTCAAGGCCATTCAAATAGTGCAAGATGGCTTCATTTGGATAAAACATGGCCGTAACAACGATAATAGATGGCAACAAAACTCAACATCAAATTTCAAGGCCATTCAAATAGTGCAATATGGCTTCATTTGGATGAAACATGGCCGTAACAACGATAATAGATGGCAACAAAACTCAACATCAAATTTCTAGGCCATTCAAATAGTGCAAGATGGCTTCATTTGGATGAAACATGGCCGTAACAACGATAATAGATGGCAACAAAATTCAACATCAAATTTCAAGGCCATTCAAATAGTGCAAGATGGCTTCATTTGGATGAAACATGGCCGTAACAACGATAATAGATGGCAACAAAATTCAACATTAAATTTCAAGGCCATTGAATTAGTGCAAGATGCCTTTATTTGGATGAAACATGGCCATAACAACGATAATTTTTTCTTTTTTCTTTGGCACAACAACCACTGTCGGTCAAGGGCCTGCCAAGTACCCACTAGTGAAGTGAGCTTGGCTTTCAGTGACTTATTGTTACCATAGCAGGATAGTCAGTCCTACGTATGAGAGCACGGTCTATTTGGGGCTTGAACCCATGACGGGCATGTTGTTAAGTACGTTAACAACGATAATAGATGGCAACAAAATTCAACATCAAATTTCAAGGCCATTCAAATAGTGCAAGATGGCTTCATTTGGATGAAACATGGCCGTAACAACGATAATAGATGACAAAAAAACTCAACATCAAATTTCAAGGCCATTGAATTAGAGCAAGATGCCTTTATTTGGATGAAACATGGCCGTAACAACGATAATAGATGGCAAAAAACTCAACATCAAATTTCAAGGCCATTGAATTAGTGCAAGATGCCTTAATTTAGATGAAACATGGCCGTAACAACGATAATAGATGGCAACAAAATTCAACATCAAATTTCAAGGCCATTCAAATAGTGCAAGATGGCTTCATTTGGATGAAACATGGCCGTAACAACGATAATAGATGGCAACAAAATTCAACATCAAATTTCAAGGCCAATGAATTAGTGCAAGATGCCTTCATTTGGATGTAACATGGCCGTAACAACGATAATTTTTTCTTTTTTCTTTGGCACAACAACCACTGTCGGTCAAGGGCCTGCCAAGTACCCACTAGTGAAGTGAGCTTGGCTTTCAGTGACTTATTTTTACCATAGCAGGATAGTCAGTCCTACGTGTGGGAGCACGGTCTATTTAGGGCTTGAACCCATGACGGGCATGTTGTTAAGTACGTTAACAACGATAATAGATGGCAACAAAACTCAACATCAAATTTCAAGGCCATTCAAATAGTGCAATATGGCTTCATTTGGATGAAACATGGCCGTAACAACGATAATAGATGGCAACAAAACTCAACATCAAATTTCAAGGCCATTGAATTAGAGCAAGATGGCTTCATTTGGATGAAGCATGGCCGTAACAACGATAATAGATGGCAACAAAACTCAACATCAAATTTCAAGGCCATTGAATTAGTGCAAGATGCCTTAATTTAGATGAAACATGGCCGTAACAACGATAATAGATGGCAACAAAATTCAACATCAAATTTCAAGGCCATTCAAATAGTGCAATATGGCTTCATTTGGACGAAACATGGCCGTAACAACGATAATAGATGGCAAAAAAATGCAACATCAAATTTCAAGGCCATTCAAATAGTGCAAGATGGCTTCATTTGGATGAAACATGGCCGTAACAACGATAATAGATGGCAACAAAATTCAACATCAAATTTCAAGGCCATTCAAATAGTGCAAGATGGCTTCATTTGGATGAAACATGGCCGTAACAACGATAATAGATGGCAAAAAAACTCAACATCAAATTTCAAGGCCATTCAAATAGTGCAATATGGCTTCATTTGGATGAAACATGGCCGTAACAACGATAATAGATGGCAAAAAAAACTCAACATCAAATTTCAAGGCCATTCAAATAGTGCAATATGACTTCATTTGGATAAAACATGGCCGTAACAACGATAATAGATGGCAACAAAACTCAACATCAAATTTCAAGGCCATTCAAATAGTGCAAGATGGCTTCATTTGGATGAAACATGGCCGTAACAACGATAATAGATGGCAACAAAACTCAAATTTCAAGGCCATTCAAATAGTGCAAGATGGCTTCATTTGGATGAAACATGGCCGTAACAACGATAATAGATGGCAACAAAACTCAACATCAAATTTCAAGGCCATTCAAATAGTGCAAGATAGCTTCATTTGGATGAAAAATGGCCGTAACAACGATAATAGATGGCAAAAAAACTCAACATCAAATTTTAAGTACATGCAAATAGTGCAAGATGGCTTCATTTGGATGAAACATGGCCGTAACAACGATAATTTTTTTTTCTTTGGCACAACAACCACTGTCGGTCAAGGGCCTGCCAAGTACCCACTAGTGAAGTGAACTTGGCTTTCAGTGACTTATTGTTACCATAGCAGGATAGTCAGTCCTACGTATGAGAGCACGGTCTATTTGGGGCTTGAACCCATGACGGGCATGTTGTTAAGTACGTTAACAACGATAATAGATGGCAACAAAATTCAACATCAAATTTCAAGGCCATTCAAATAGTGCAAGATGGCTTCATTTGGATGAAACATGGCCGTAACAACGATAATAGATGGCAAAAAAACTCAACATCAAATTTCAAGGCCATTCAAATAGTGCAAGATGGCTTCATTTGGATGAAACATGGCCGTAACAACGATAATAGATGGCAACAAAACTCAACATCAAATTTCAAGGCCATTCAAATAGTGCAAGATGGCTTCATTTGGATGAAACATGGCCGTAACAACGATAATAGATGGCAAAAAAACTCAACATCAAATTTTAAGTACATGCAAATAGTGCAAGATGGCTTCATTTGGATGAAACATGGCCGTAACAACGATAATAGATGGCAAAAAAACTCAACATCAAATTTCAAGGCCATTGAATTAGTGCAAGATGCCTTAATTTAGATGAAACATGGCCGTAACAACGATAATAGATGGCAAAAAAATTCAACATCAAATTTCAAGGCCATTCAAATAGTGCAAGATGGCTTCATTTGGATGAAACATGGCCGTAACAACGATAATAGATGGCAACAAAATTCAACATCAAATTTCAAGGCCAATGAATTAGTGCAAGATGCCTTCATTTGGATGTAACATGGCCGTAACAACGATAATTTTTTCTTTTTTCTTTGGCACAACAACCACTGTCGGTCAAGGGCCTGCCAAGTACCCACTAGTGAAGTGAGCTTGGCTTTCAGTGACTTATTTTTACCATAGCAGGATAGTCAGTCCTACGTGTGGGAGCACGGTCTATTTAGGGCTTGAACCCATGACGGGCATGTTGTTAAGTACGTTAACAACGATAATAGATGGCAACAAAACTCAACATCAAATTTCAAGGCCATTCAAATAGTGCAATATGGCTTCATTTGGATGAAACATGGCCGTAACAACGATAAGAGATGGCAACAAAATTAAACATCAAATTTCAAGGCCATTGAATTAGTGCAAGATGGCTTCATTTGGATGAAACATGGCCGTAACAACGATAATAGATGGCAACAAAATTCAACATCAAATTTCAAGGCCATTCAAATAGTACAATATGGCTTCATTTGGATGAAACATGGCCGTAACAACGATAATAGATGGCAAAAAAACTCAACATCAAATTTCAAGTCCATTCAAATAGTGCAATATGGCTTCATTTGGATGAAACATGGCCGTAACAACGATAATAGATGGCAACAAAACTCAACATTAAATTTTAAGTACATGCAAATAGTTCAAAATGGCTTCATTTGGATGAAACATGGCCGTAACAACGATAATAGATGGCAAAAAAACTCAACATCAAATTTCAAGGCCATTCAAATAGTGCAATATGGCTTCATTTGGATGAAACATGGCCGTAACAACGATAATAGATGGCAACAAAATTCAACATCAAATTTCAAGGACATTCAAATAGTGCAATATGACTTCATTTGGATGTAACATGGCCGTAACAACGATAATAGATGGTAAAAAAACTCAACATCAAATTTCAAGGCCATTCAAATAGTGCAAGATGGCTTCATTTGGACGAAACATGGCCGTAACAACGATAATAGATGGCAACAAAACTCAACATCAAATTTCAAGGCCATTCAAATAGTGCAAGATGGCTTCATTTGGATGAAACATGGCCGTAACAACGATAATAGATGGCAACAAAATTCAACATCAAATTTCAAGGCCATTCAAATAGAGCAAGATGCCTTTAGTTGGATGAAACATAGCCGTAACAACTATAATAGATGGCAACAAAATTCAACATCAAATTTCAAGGCCATTCAAATAGTGCAAGATGGCTTCATTTGGATGAAACATGGCCGTAACAACGATAATAGATGGCAACAAAACTCAACATCAAATTTCAAGGCCATTGAATTAGAGCAAGATGCCTTTATTTGGATGAAACATAGCCGTAACAACGATAATAGATGGCAACAAAATTCAACATCAAATTTCAAGGCCATTCAAATAGTGCAATATGACTTCATTTGTATATAACATGGCCGTAACAACGATAATAGATGGTAAAAAAACTCAACATCAAATTTCAAGGCCATTCAAATAGTGCAAGATGGATTCATTTGGATGAAACATGGCCGTAACAACGATAATAGATGGCAACAAAACTCAACATCAAATTTCAAGGCCATTCAAATAGTGCAAGATGGCTTCATTTGGATGAAACATGGCCGTAACAACGATAATAGATGGCAACAAAACTCAACATCAAATTTCAAGGCCATTGAATTAGAGCAAGATGCCTTTATTTGGATGAAACATAGCCGTAACAACTATAATAGATGGCAACAAAATTCAACATCAAATTTCAAGGCCATTCAAATAGTGCAAGATGGCTTCATTTGGATGAAACATGGCCGTAACAACAATAATAGATGGCAACAAAACTCAACATCAAATTTCAAGGCCATTGAATTAGAGCAAGATGCCTTTATTTGGATGTAACATGGCCGTAACAACGATATTTTTTTCTTTTTTCTTTGGCACAACAACCACTGTCGGTCAAGGGCCTGCCAAGTACCCACTAGTGAAGTGAGCTTGGCTTTCAGTGACTTATTGTTACCATAGCAGGATAGTCAGTCCTACGTATGGGAGCACGGTCTATTTGGGGCTTGAACCCATGACAGGCATGTTGTTAAGTACGTTAACAACGATAATAGATGGCAACAAAATTAAACATCAAATTTCAAGGCCATTGAATTAGTGCAAGATGCCTTAATTTAGATGAAACATGGCCGTAACAACGATAATAGATGGCAACAAAATTCAACATCAAATTTCAAGGCCATTCAAATAGTGCAAGATGGCTTCATTTGGATGAAACATGGCCGTAACAACGATAATAGATGGCAACAAAATTCAACATCAAATTTCAAGGCCAATGAATTAGTGCAAGATGCCTTCATTTGGATGTAACATGGCCGTAACAACGATAATTTTTTTTTTCTTTGGCACAACAACCACTGTCGGTCAAGGGCCTGCCAAGTACCCACTAGTGAAGTGAGCTTGGCTTTCAGTGACTTATTTTTACCATAGCAGGATAGTCAGTCCTACGTGTGGGAGCACGGTCTATTTAGGGCTTGAACCCATGACGGGCATGTTGTTAAGTACGTTAACAACGATAATAGATGGCAAAAAAACTCAACATCAAATTTCAAGGCCATTCAAATAGTGCAATATGGCTTCATTTGGATGAAACATGGCCGTAACAACGATAATAGATGGCATCAAAATTCAACATCAAATTTCAAGGCCATTCAAATAGTGCAAGATGGCTTCATTTGTATGAAGCATGGCCGTAACAACGATAATAGATGGCAACAAAATTCAACATCAAATTTCAAGGCCATTCAAATAGTACAATATGGCTTCATTTGGATGAAACATGGCCGTAACAACGATAATAGATGGCAACAAAACTCAACATCAAATTGAGCTGAGCTTGGCTTTCAGTGACTTATTGTTACCATAGCAGGATAGTCAGTGCTACGTATGGGAGCACGGTCTATTTGGGGCTTGAACCCATGACAGGCATGTTGTTAAGTACGTTAACAACGATAATAGATGGCAACAAAATTCAACATCAAATTTCAAGGCCATTCAAATAGTACAATATGGCTTCATTTGGATGAAACATGGCCGTAACAACGATAATAGATGGCAACAAAACTCAACATCAAATTTCAAGTCCATTAAAATAGTGCAATATGGCTTCATTTGGATGAAACATGGGCGTAACAACGATAATAGATGGCAACAAAATTCAACATCAAATTTCAAGGCCATTCAAATAGTGCAAGATGGCTTCATTTGGATGAAACATGGCCGTAACAACGATAATAGATGGCAACAAAATTCAACATCAAATTTCAAGTCCATTCATATAGTGCAATATGGCTTCATTTGGATGTAACATGGCCGTAACAACGATAATAGATGGCAACAAAATTCAACATCAAATTTCAAGGCCATTCAAATAGTGCAAGATGGCTTCATTTGGATGAAACATGGCCGTAACAACGATAATAGATGGCAACAAAATTCAACATCAAATTTCAAGGCCATTCAAATAGTGCAATATGACTTCATTTGAATGAAACATGGCCGTAACAACGATAATAGATGGCAACAAAATTCAACATCAAATTTCAAGGCCATTCAAATAGTAAAATATGGCTTCATTTGGATGAAACATGGCCGTAACAACGATAATAGATGGCAACAAAACTCAACATCAAATTTCAAGGCCATTCAAATAGTGCAAGATGGCTTCATTTGGATAAAACATGGCCGTAACAACGATAATAGATGGCAACAAAACTCAACATCAAATTTCAAGGCCATTCAAATAGTGCAATATGGCTTCATTTGGATGAAACATGGCCGTAACAACGATAATAGATGGCAACAAAACTCAACATCAAATTTCTAGGCCATTCAAATAGTGCAAGATGGCTTCATTTGGATGAAACATGGCCGTAACAACGATAATAGATGGCAACAAAATTCAACATCAAATTTCAAGGCCATTCAAATAGTGCAAGATGGCTTCATTTGGATGAAACATGGCCGTAACAACGATAATAGATGGCAACAAAATTCAACATTAAATTTCAAGGCCATTGAATTAGTGCAAGATGCCTTTATTTGGATGAAACATGGCCATAACAACGATAATTTTTTCTTTTTTCTTTGGCACAACAACCACTGTCGGTCAAGGGCCTGCCAAGTACCCACTAGTGAAGTGAGCTTGGCTTTCAGTGACAAATTGTTACCATAGCAGGATAGTCAGTCCTACGTATGGGAGCACGGTCTATTTGGGGCTTGAACCCATGACAGGCATGTTGTTAAGTACGTTAACAACGATAATAGATGGCAACAAAATTAAACATCAAATTTCAAGGCCATTCAACTAGTGCAAGATGGCTTCATTTGGATGAAACATGGCCGTAATAAGGATAATAGATGGCAACAAACTCAACATCAAATTTCAAGGCCATTCAAATAGTGCAAAATGGCTTCATTTGGATAAAACATGGCCGTAACAACGATAATAGATGGCAACAAAATTCAACATCAAATTTCAAGGCCATTGAATTAGTGCAAGATGCCTTAATTTAGATGAAACATGGCCGTAACAACGATAATAGATGGCAACAAAATTCAACATCAAATTTCAAGGCCAATGAATTAGTGCAAGATGCCTTCATTTGGATGTAACATGGCCGTAACAACGATAATTTTTTTTTTCTTTGGCACAACAACCACTGTCGGTCAAGGGCCTGCCAAGTACCCACTAGTGAAGTGAGCTTGGCTTTCAGTGACTTATTGTTACCATAGCAGGATAGTCATTCCTACGTGTGGGAGCACGGTCTATTTAGGGCTTGAACCCATGACGGGCATGTTGTTAAGTACGTTAACAACGATAATAGATGGCAAAAAAACTCAACATCAAATTTCAAGGCCATTCAAATAGTGCAATATGGCTTCATTTGGATGAAACATAGCCGTAACAACGATAATAGATGGCAACAAAATTCAACATCAAATTTCAAGGCCATTCAAATAGTACAATATGGCTTCATTTGGATGAAACATGGCCGTAACAACGATAATAGATGGCAAAAAAACTCAACATCAAATTTTAAGTACATGCAAATAGTGCAAGATGGCTTCATTTGGATAAAACATGGTTGTAACAACGATAATAGATGGCAACAAAACTCAACATCAAATTTCAAGGCCATTCAAATAGTGCAATATGGCTTCATTTGGATGAAACATGGCCGTAACAACGATAATAGATGGCAACAAAACTCAACATCAAATTTCAAGGCCATTCAAATAGTGCAATATGACTTCATTTGGATAAAACATGGCCGTAATAACGATAATAGATGGCAACAAAACTCAACATCAAATTTCAAGGCCATTCAAATAGTGCAAGATGGCTTCATTTGGATGAAACATGGCCGTAACAACGATAATAGATGGCAACAAAATTCAACATCAAATTTCAAGGCCAATGAGTTAGTGCAAGATGCCTTTATTTGGATGTAACATGGCCGTAACAACGATTTTTTTTTCTTTGGCTCAACAACCACTGTCGGTCAAGGGCCTGCCAAGTACCCACTAGTGAAGTGAGCTTGGCTTTCAGTGACTTATTGTTACCATAGCAGGATAGTCAGTCCTACGTATGGGAGAACGGTCTATTTGGGGCTTGAACCCATGACGGGCATGTTGTTAAGTACGTTAACAACGATAATAGATGGCAACAAAATTCAACATCAAATTTCAAGGCCATTCAAATAGTGCAAGATGGCTTCATTTGGATGAAACATGGCCGTAACAACGATAATAGATGGCAAAAAAACTCAACATCAAATTTCAAGGCCATTGAATTAGTGCAAGATGGCTTCATTTGGATGAAACACGGCCGTAACAACGATAATAGATGGCAACAAAACTCAACATCAAATTTCAAGGCCATTCAAATAGTGCAAGATGGCTTCATTTGGATGAAACATGGCCGTAACAACGATAATAGATGGCAAAAAAAACTCAACATCAAATTTCAAGGCCATTGAATTAGAGCAAGATGCCTTTATTTGGATGAAACATGGCCGTAACAACGATTATAGATGGCAACAAAACTCAACATCAAATTTCAAGGCCATTCAAATAGTGCAAGATGGCTTCATTTGGATGAAACATGGCCGTAACAACCATAATAGATGGCAAAAAAACTCAACATTAAATTTTAAGTACATGCAAATAGTTGAATATGGCTTCATTTGGATGAAACATGGCCGTAACAACGATAATAGATGGCAAAAAAAACTCAACATTAAATTTCAAGGCCATTCAAATAGTGCAAGATGGCTTCATTTGGATGAAACATGGCCGTAACAACGATAATAGATGGCAACAAAACTCAACATCAAATTTCAAGGCCATTCAAATAGAGAAAGATGCCTTTAGTTGGATGAAACATAGCCGTAACAACGATAATAGATGGCAACAAAACTCAACATCAAATTTCAAGGCCATTCAAATAGTGCAAGATGGCTTCATTTGGATGAAACATGGCCGTAACAACGATAATAGATGGCAACAAAACTCAACATTAAATTTTAAGTACATGCAAATAGTTGAATATGGCTTCATTTGGATGAAACATGGCCGTAACAACGATAATAGATGGCAACAAAACTCAACATCAAATTTCAAGGCCATTCAACTAGTGCAAGATGGCTTCATTTGGATGAAACATGGCCGTAACAACGATAATAGATGGCAACAAAATTCAACATCAAATTTCAAGGCCATTCAAATAGAGAAAGATGCCTTTAGTTGGATGAAACATAGCCGTAACAACGATAATAGATGGCAACAAAACTCAACATCAAAATTCAAGGCCATTCAAATAGTGCAAGATGGCTTGATTTGGATGAAACATGGCCGTAACAACGATAATAGATGGCAACAAAATTCAACATCAAATTTCAAGGCCAATGAATTAGTGCAAGATGCCTTCATTTGGATGTAACATGGCCGTAACAACGATAATTTATTTTTGCTTTGGCACAACAACCACTGTCGGTCAAGGGCCTGCCAAGTACCCACTAGTGAAGTGAGCTTGGCTTTCAGTGACTTATTGTTACCATAGCAGGATAGTCAGTCCTACGTGTGGGAGCACGGTCTATTTGGGGCTTGAACCCATGACGGGCATGCTGTTAAGTACGTTAACAACGATAATAGATGGCAACAAAATTCAACATCAAATTTCAAGGCCATACAAATAGTGCAAGATGGCTTCATTTGGATGAAACATGGCCGTAACAACGATAATAGATGGCAACAAACTCAACATCAAATTTCAAGGCCATTCAAATAGTGCAAAATGGCTTCATTTGGATAAAACATGGCCGTAACAACGATAATAGATGGCAACAAAATTCAACATCAAATTTCAAGGCCAATGAATTAGTGCAAGATGCCTTTATTTGGATGAAACATGGCCGTAACAACGATAATAGATGGCAATAAAATTCAACATCAAATTTCAAGGCCATTCAAATAGTGCAAGATGCCTTAATTTAGATGAAACATGGCCGTAACAACGATAATAGATGGCAACAAAATTCAACATCAAATTTCAAGGCCAATGAATTAGTGCAAGATGCCTTCATTTGGATGTAACATGGCCGTAACAACGATAATTTATTTTTTCTTTGGCACAACAACCACTGTCGGTCAAGGACCTGCCAAGTACCCACTAGTGAAGTGAGCTTGGCTTTCAGTGACTTATTGTTACCATAGCAGGATAGTCAGTCCTACGTGTGGGAGCACGGTCTATTTAGGGCTAGAACCCATGACGGGCGTGTTGTTAAGTACGTTAACAACGATAATAGATGGCAACAAAACTCAACATCAAATTTCAAGGCCATTCAAATAGTGCAATATGGCTTCATTTGGATGAAACATGGCCGTAACAACGATAATAGATGGCAACAAAATTCAACATCAAATTTCAAGGCCATTGAATTAGTGCAAGATGGCTTCATTTGGATGAAACATGGCCGTAACAACGATAATAGATGGCAACAAAATTCAACATCAAATTTCAAGGCCATTCAAATAGTACAATATGGCTTCATTTGGATGAAACATGGCCGTAACAACGATAATAGATGGCAAAAAAACTCAACATCAAATTTCAAGTCCATTCAAATAGTGCAATATGGCTTCATTTGGATGAAACATGGCCGTAACAACGATAATAGATGGCAAAAAAACTCAAAATCAAATTTCAAGTCCATTCAAATAGTGCAATATGGCTTCATTTGGATGAAACATGGCCGTAATAAGGATAATAGATGGCAACAAAATTCAACATCAAATTTCAAGGCCATTCAAATAGTGCAAGATGGCTTCATTTGGATGAAGCATGGCCGTAACAACGATAATAGATGGCAACAAAACTCAAATTTCAAGGCCATTCAAATAGTGCAAGATGGCTTCATTTGGATGAAACATGGCCGTAACAACGATAATAGATGGCAAAAAAAACTCAACATCAAATTTCAAGGCCATTCAAATAGTGCAATATGACTTCATTTGGATAAAACATGGCCGTAACAACGATAATAGATGGCAAAAAAACTCAACATCAAATTTCAAGGCCATTCAAATAGTGCAAGATGGCTTCATTTGGATGAAACATGGCCGTAACAACGATAATAGATGGCAACAAAACTCAACATCAAATTTCAAGGCCATTCAAATAGTACAATATGGCTTCATTTGGACGAAACATGGCCGTAACAACGATAATAGATGGCAACAAAATTCAACATCAAATTTCAAGGCCATTCAAATAGTGCAAGATGGCTTCATTTGGATGAAACATGACCGTAACAACGATAATAGATGGCAACAAAATTCAACATCAAATTTCAAGGCCATTCAAATAGTGCAATATGGCTTCATTTGGATGAAACATGGCCGTAACAACGATAATAGATGGTAAAAAAACTCAACATCAAATTTCAAGGCCATTCAAATAGTGCAATATGGCTTCATTTGGATGAAACATGGCCGTAACAACGATAATAGATGGCAAAAAAAACTCAACATCAAATTTCAAGGCCATTCAAATAGTGCAATATGACTTCATTTGGATAAAACATGGCCGTAACAACGATAATAGATGGCAACAAAACTCAACATCAAATTTCAAGGCCATTCAAATAGTGCAAGATGGCTTCATTTGGATGAAACATGGCCGTAACAACGATAATAGATGGCAACAAAACTCAAATTTCAAGGCCATTCAAATAGAGCAAGATGGCTTCATTTGGATGAAACATGGCCGTAACAACGATAATTTTTTCTTTTTTCTTTGGCACAACAACCACTGTCGGTCAAGGGCCTGCCAAGTACCCACTAGTGAAGTGAGCTTGGCTTTCAGTGACTTATTTTTACCATAGCAGGATAGTCAGTCCTACGTGTGGGAGCACGGTCTATTTAGGGCTTGAACCCATGACGGGCGTGTTGTTAAGTACGTTAACAACGATAATAGATGGCAACAAAACTCAACATCAAATTTCAAGGCCATTCAAATAGTGCAATATGGCTTCATTTGGATGAAACATGGCCGTAACAACGATAATAGATGGCAACAAAATTAAACATCAAATTTCAAGGCCATTGAATTAGTGCAAGATGGCTTCATTTGGATGAAACATGGCCGTAACAACGATAATAGATGGCAACAAAATTCAACATAAAATTTCAAGGCCATTCAAATAGTACAATATGGCTTCATTTGGATGAAACATGGCCGTAACAACGATAATAGATGGCAAAAAAACTCAACATCAAATTTCAAGTCCATTCAAATAGTGCAATATGGCTTCATTTGGATGAAACATGGCCGTAACAACGATAATAGATGGCAACAAAACTCAACATTAAATTTTAAGTACATGCAAATAGTTCAATATGGCTTCATTTGGATGAAACATGGCCGTAACAACGATAATAGATGGCAAAAAAACTCAACATCAAATTTCAAGGCCATTCAAATAGTGCAATATGGCTTCATTTGGATGAAACATGGCCGTAACAACGATAATAGATGGCAACAAAATTCAACATCAAATTTCAAGGACATTCAAATAGTGCAATATGACTTCATTTGGATATAACATGGCCGTAACAACGATAATAGATGGTAAAAAAACTCAACATCAAATTTCAAGGCCATTCAAATAGTGCAAGATGGCTGCATTTGGACGAAACATGGCCGTAACAACGATAATAGATGGCAACAAAACTCAACATCAAATTTCAAGGCCATTCAAATAGTGCAAGATGGCTTCATTTGGATGAAACATGGCCGTAACAACGATAATAGATGGCAACAAAATTCAACATCAAATTTCAAGGCCATTCAAATAGAGCAAGATGCCTTTAGTTGGATGAAACATAGCCGTAACAACTATAATAGATGGCAACAAAATTCAACATCAAATTTGAAGGCCATTCAAATAGTGCAAGATGGCTTCATTTGGATGAAACATGGCCGTAACAACGATAATAGATGGCAACAAAACTCAACATCAAATTTCAAGGCCATTGAATTAGAGCAAGATGCCTTTATTTGGATGAAACATAGCCGTAACAACGATAATAGATGGCAACAAAATTCAACATCAAATTTCAAGGCCATTCAAATAGTGCAATATGACTTCATTTGTATATAACATGGCCGTAACAACGATAATAGATGGTAAAAAAACTCAACATCAAATTTCAAGGCCATTCAAATAGTGCAAGATGGATTCATTTGGATGAAACATGGCCGTAACAACGATAATAGATGGCAACAAAACTCAACATCAAATTTCAAGGCCATTCAAATAGTGCAATATGGCTTCATTTGGATGAAACATGGCCGTAACAACGATAATAGATGGCAACAAAACTCAACATCAAATTTCAAGGCCATTCAAATAGTGCAAGATGGCTTCATTTGGATGAAACATGGCCGTAACAACGATAATAGATGGCAAAAAAAATCAACATCAAATTTCAAGACCATTCAAATAGTGCAAGATGGCTTCATTTGGATGAAACATGGCCGTAACAACGATAATAGATGGCAACAAAACTCAACATCAAATTTCAAGGCCATTGAATTAGAGCAAGATGCCTTTATTTGGATGTAGCATGGCCGTAACAACGATATTTTTTTCTTTTTTCTTTGGCACAACAACCACTGTCGGTCAAGGGCCTGCCAAGTACCCACTAATGAAGTGAGCTTGGCTTTCAGTGACTTATTGTTACCATAGCAGGATAGTCAGTCCTACGTATGAGAGCACGGTCTATTTGGGGCTTGAACCCATGACGGGCATGTTGTTAAGTACGTTAACAACGATAATAGATGGCAACAAAATTCAACATCAAATTTCAAGGCCATTCAAATAGTGCAAGATGGCTTCATTTGGATGAAACATGGCCGTAACAACGATAATAGATGACAAAAAAACTCAACATCAAATTTCAAGGCCATTCAAATAGTGCAAGATGGCTTCATTTGGATGAAACATGGCCGTAACAACGATAATAGATGGCAACAAAATTCAACATCAAATTTCAAGGCCATTGAATTAGTGCAAGATGGCTTCATTTGGATGAAACATGGCCGTAACAACGATAATAGATGGCAAAAAAACTCAACATCAAATTTCAAGGCCATTCAAATAGTGCAAGATGGCTTCATTTGGATGAAACATGGCCGTAACAACGATAATAGATGGCAAAAAAACTCAACATCAAATTTCAAGGCCATTCAAATAGTGCAAGATGGCTTCATTTGGATGAAACATGGCCGTAACAACGATAATAGATGGCAACAAAATTCAACATCAAATTTCAAGGCCATTGAATTAGTGCAAGATGGCTTCATTTGGATGAAACATGGCCGTAACAACGATAATAGATGGCAACAAAATTCAACATCAAATTTCAAGGCCATTCATATAGTGCAAGATGGCTTCATTTGGATGAAACATGGCCGTAACAACGATAATAGATGGCAACAAAACTCAACATCAAATTTCAAGGCCATTCAAATAGTGCAAGATGGCTTCATTTGGATGAAACATGGCCGTAACAACGATAATAGATGGCAAAAAAACTCAACATCAAATTTCAAGGCCATTCAAATAGTGCAAGATGGCTTCATTTGGATGAAACATGGCCGTAACAACGATAATAGATGGCAACAAAACTCAAATTTCAAGGCCATTCAAATAGTGCAAGATGGCTTCATTTGGATGAAACATGGCCGTAACAACGATAATAGATGGCAACAAAATTCAACATCAAATTTCAAGGCCATTGAATTAGTGCAAGATGGCTTCATTTGGATGAAACACGGCCGTAACAACGATAATAGATGGCAACAAAACTCAACATCAAATTTCAAGGCCATTCAAATAGTGCAAGATGGCTTCATTTGGATGAAACATGGCCGTAACAACGATAATAGATGGCAACAAAACTCAACATCAAATTTCAAGGCCAATGAATTAGTGCAAGATGCCTTTATTTGGATGTAACATGGCCGTAACAACGATAATTTTTTTTTTCTTTGGCACAACAACCACTGTCGGTCAAGGGCCTGCCAAGTACCCACTAGTGAAGTGAGCTTGGCTTTCAGTGACTTATTGTTACCATAGCAGGATAGTCAGTCCTACGTATGAGAGCACGGTCTATTTGGGGCTTGAACCCATGACGGGCATGTTGTTAAGTACGTTAACAACGATAATAGATGGCAACAAAATTCAACATCAAATTTCAAGGCCATTCAAATAGTGCAAGATGGCTTCATTTGGATGAAACATGGCCGTAACAACGATAATAGATGACAACAAAACTCAACATCAAATTTCAAGGCCATTGAATTAGAGCAAGATGCCTTTATTTGGATGAAACATGGCCGTAACAACGATAATAGATGGCAAAAAACTCAACATCAAATTTCAAGGCCATTGAATTAGTGCAAGATGCCTTAATTTAGATGAAACATGGCCGTAACAACGATAATAGATGGCAACAAAATTCAACATCAAATTTCAAGGCCATTCAAATAGTGCAAGATGGCTTCATTTGGATGAAACATGGCCGTAACAACGATAATAGATGGCAACAAAATTCAACATCAAATTTCAAGGCCAATGAATTAGTGCAAGATGCCTTCATTTGGATGTAACATGGCCGTAACAACGATAATTTTTTCTTTTTTCTTTGGCACAACAACCACTGTCGGTCAAGGGCCTGCCAAGTACCCACTAGTGAAGTGAGCTTGGCTTTCAGTGACTTATTTTTACCATAGCAGGATAGTCAGTCCTACGTGTGGGAGCACGGTCTATTTAGGGCTTGAACCCATGACGGGCATGTTGTTAAGTACGTTAACAACGATAATAGATGGCAACAAAACTCAACATCAAATTTCAAGGCCATTCAAATAGTGCAAGATGGCTTCATTTGGATGAAACATGGCCGTAACAACGATAATAGATGGCAACAAAACTCAACATCAAATTTCAAGGCCATTGAATTAGTGCAAGATGGCTTCATTTGGATGAAGCATGGCCGTAACAACGATAATAGATGGCAACAAAACTCATCATCAAATTTCAAGGCCATTGAATTAGTGCAAGATGCCTTGATTTAGATGAAACATGGCCGTAACAACGATAATAGATGGTAAAAAAACTCAACATCAAATTTCAAGGCCATTCAAATAGTGCAAGATGGCTTCATTTGGACGAAACATGGCCGTAACAACGATAATAGATGGCAACAAAACTCAACATCAAATTTCAAGGCCATTCAAATAGTGCAAGATGGCTTCATTTGGATGAAACATGGCCGTAACAACGATAATAGATGGCAACAAAATTCAACATCAAATTTCAAGGCCATTCAAATAGAGCAAGATGCCTTTATTTGGATGAAACATAGCCGTAACAACTATAATAGATGGCAACAAAATTCAACATCAAATTTGAAGGCCATTCAAATAGTGCAAGATGGCTTCATTTGGATGAAACATGGCCGTAACAACGATAATAGATGGCAACAAAACTCAACATCAAATTTCAAGGCCATTGAATTAGTGCAAGATGCCTTAATTTAGATGAAACATGGCCGTAACAACGATAATAAATGGTAAAAAAAACTCAACATCAAATTTCAAGGCCATTCCAATAGTGCAAGATGGCTTCATTTGGACGAAACATGGCCGTAACAACGATAATAGATGGCAACAAAACTCAACATCAAATTTCCAGGCCATTCAAATAGTGCAAGATGGCTTCATTTGGATGAAACATGGCCGTAACAACGATAATAGATGGCAACAAAATTCAACATCAAATTTCAAGGCCATTCAAATAGAGCAAGATGCCTTTAGTTGGATGAAACATAGCCGTAACAACTATAATAGATGGCAACAAAATTCAACATCAAATTTGAAGGCCATTCAAATAGTGCAAGATGGCTTCATTTGGATGAAACATGGCCGTAACAACGATAATAGATGGCAACAAAATTCAACATCAAATTTCAAGGCCATTCAAATAGTACAATATGGCTTCATTTGGATGAAACATGGCCGTAACAACGATAATAGATGGCAAAAAAACTCAACATCAAATTTCAAGTCCATTCAAATAGTGCAATATGGCTTCATTTGGATGAAACATGGCCGTAACAACGATAATAGATGGCAAAAAAACTCAAAATCAAATTTCAAGTCCATTCAAATAGTGCAATATGGCTTCATTTGGATGAAACATGGCCGTAATAAGGATAATAGATGGCAACAAAATTCAACATCAAATTTCAAGGCCATTCAAATAGTGCAAGATGGCTTCATTTGGATGAAGCATGGCCGTAACAACGATAATAGATGGCAACAAAACTCAAATTTCAAGGCCATTCAAATAGTGCAAGATGGCTTCATTTGGATGAAACATGGCCGTAACAACGATAATAGATGGCAACAAAATTCAACATCAAATTTCAAGGCCATTGAATTAGTGCAAGATGCCTTCATTTGGATGAAGCATGGCCGTAACAACGATAATAGATGGCAAAAAAACTCAACATCAAATTTCAAGGCCATTCAAATAGTGCAAGATGGCTTCATTTGGATGAAACATGGCCGTAACAACGATAATAGATGGCAAAAAAACTCAACATCAAATTTCAAGGCCATTCAAATAGTGCAATATGGCTTCATTTGGATGAAACATGGCCGTAACAACGATAATAGATGGCAACAAAATTAAACATCAAATTTCAAGGCCATTGAATTAGTGCAAGATGGCTTCATTTGGATGAAACATGGCCGTAACAACGATAATAGATGGCAACAAAATTCAACATAAAATTTCAAGGCCATTCAAATAGTACAATATGGCTTCATTTGGATGAAACATGGCCGTAACAACGATAATAGATGGCAACAAAACTCAACATCAAATTTCAAGTCCATTCAAATAGTGCAATATGGCTTCATTTGGATGAAACATGGCCGTAACAACGATAATAGATGGCAACAAAACTCAACATTAAATTTTAAGTACATGCAAATAGTTCAATATGGCTTCATTTGGATGAAACATGGCCGTAACAACGATAATAGATGGCAAAAAAACTCAACATCAAATTTCAAGGCCATTCAAATAGTGCAAGATGCCTTTAGTTGGATGAAACATAGCCGTAACAACTATAATAGATGGCAACAAAATTCAACATCAAATTTCAAGGCCATTCAAATAGTGCAAGATGGCTTCATTTGGATGAAACATGGCCGTAACAACGATAATAGATGGCAACAAAATTCAACATCAAATTTCAAGGCCATTGAATTAGTGCAAGATGCCTTCATTTGGATGAAGCATGGCCGTAACAACGATAATAGATGGCAAAAAAAACTCAACATCAAATTTCAAGGCCATTCAAATAGTGCAAGATGGCTTCATTTGGATGAAACATGGCCGTAACAACGATAATAGATGGCAAAAAAACTCAACATCAAATTTCAAGGCCATTCAAATAGTGCAATATGGCTTCATTTGGATGAAACATGGCCGTAACAACGATAATAGATGGCAACAAAATTAAACATCAAATTTCAAGGCCATTGAATTAGTGCAATATGGCTTCATTTGGATGAAACATGGCCGTAACAACGATAATAGATGGCAACAAAATTCAACATCAAATTTCAAGGACATTCAAATAGTGCAATATGACTTCATTTGGATATAACATGGCCGTAACAACGATAATAGATGGTAAAAAAACTCAACATCAAATTTCAAGGCCATTCAAATAGTGCAAGATGGCTTCATTTGGACGAAACATGGCCGTAACAACGATAATAGATGGCAACAAAACTCAACATCAAATTTCAAGGCCATTCAAATAGTGCAAGATGGCTTCATTTGGATGAAACATGGCCGTAACAACGATAATAGATGGCAACAAAATTCAACATCAAATTTCAAGGCCATTCAAATAGAGCAAGATGCCTTTAGTTGGATGAAACATAGCCGTAACAACTATAATAGATGGCAACAAAATTCAACATCAAATTTGAAGGCCATTCAAATAGTGCAAGATGGCTTCATTTGGATGAAACATGGCCGTAACAACGATAATAGATGGCAACAAAACTCAACATCAAATTTCAAGGCCATTGAATTAGAGCAAGATGCCTTTATTTGGATGAAACATAGCCGTAACAACGATAATAGATGGCAACAAAATTCAACATCAAATTTCAAGGCCATTCAAATAGTGCAATATGACTTCATTTGTATATAACATGGCCGTAACAACGATAATAGATGGTAAAAAAACTCAACATCAAATTTCAAGGCCATTCAAATAGTGCAAGATGGATTCATTTGGATGAAACATGGCCGTAACAACGATAATAGATGGCAACAAAACTCAACATCAAATTTCAAGGCCATTCAAATAGTGCAATATGGCTTCATTTGGATGAAACATGGCCGTAACAACGATAATAGATGGCAACAAAACTCAACATCAAATTTCAAGGCCATTCAAATAGAGCAAGATGCCTTTAGTTGGATGAAACATAGCCGTAACAACTATAATAGATGGCAAAAAAATTCAACATCAAATTTCAAGACCATTCAAATAGTGCAAGATGGCTTCATTTGGATGAAACATGGCCGTAACAACGATAATAGATGGCAACAAAACTCAACATCAAATTTCAAGGCCATTGAATTAGAGCAAGATGCCTTTATTTGGATGAAACATAGCCGTAACAACTATAATAGATGGCAACAAAATTCAACATCAAATTTCAAGGCCATTCAAATAGTGCAAGATGGCTTCATTTGGATGAAACATGGCCGTAACAACGATAATAGATGGCAACAAAACTCAACATCAAATTTCAAGGCCATTGAATTAGAGCAAGATGCCTTTATTTGGATGTAACATGGCCGTAACAACGATATTTTTTTCTTTTTTCTTTGGCACAACAACCACTGTCGGTCAAGGGCCTGCCAAGTACCCACTAATGAAGTGAGCTTGGCTTTCAGTGACTTATTGTTACCATAGCAGGATAGTCAGTCCTACGTATGAGAGCACGGTCTATTTGGGGCTTGAACCCATGACGGGCATGTTGTTAAGTACGTTAACAACGATAATAGATGGCAACAAAATTCAACATCAAATTTCAAGGCCATTCAAATAGTGCAAGATGGCTTCATTTGGATGAAACATGGCCGTAACAACGATAATAGATGACAAAAAAACTCAACATCAAATTTCAAGGCCATTGAATTAGAGCAAGATGCCTTTATTTGGATGAAACATGGCCGTAACAACGATAATAGATGGCAAAAAACTCAACATCAAATTTCAAGGCCATTGAATTAGTGCAAGATGGCTTCATTTGGATGAAACATGGCCGTAACAACGATAATAGATGGCAAAAAAACTCAACATCAAATTTCAAGGCCATTCAAATAGTGCAAGATGGCTTCATTTGGATGAAACATGGCCGTAACAACGATAATAGATGGCAAAAAAACTCAACATCAAATTTCAAGGCCATTCAAATAGTGCAAGATGGCTTCATTTGGATGAAACATGGCCGTAACAACGATAATAGATGGCAACAAAATTCAACATCAAATTTCAAGGCCATTGAATTAGTGCAAGATGGCTTCATTTGGATGAAGCATGGCCGTAACAACGATAATAGATGGCAACAAAATTCAACATCAAATTTCAAGGCCATTCATATAGTGCAAGATGGCTTCATTTGGATGAAACATGGCCGTAACAACGATAATAGATGGCAACAAAACTCAACATCAAATTTCAAGGCCATTCAAATAGTGCAAGATGGCTTCATTTGGATGAAACATGGCCGTAACAACGATAATAGATGGCAAAAAAACTCAACATCAAATTTCAAGGCCATTCAAATAGTGCAAGATGGCTTCATTTGGATGAAACATGGCCGTAACAACGATAATAGATGGCAAAAAAACTCAAATTTCAAGGCCATTCAAATAGTGCAAGATGGCTTCATTTGGATGAAACATGGCCGTAACAACGATAATAGATGGCAACAAAATTCAACATCAAATTTCAAGGCCATTGAATTAGTGCAAGATGGCTTCATTTGGATGAAACACGGCCGTAACAACGATAATAGATGGCAACAAAACTCAACATCAAATTTCAAGGCCATTCAAATAGTGCAAGATGGCTTCATTTGGATGAAACATGGCCGTAACAACGATAATAGATGGCAACAAAACTCAACATCAAATTTCAAGGCCAATGAATTAGTGCAAGATGCCTTTATTTGGATGTAACATGGCCGTAACAACGATAATTTTTTTTTTCTTTGGCACAACAACCACTGTCGGTCAAGGGCCTGCCAAGTACCCACTAGTGAAGTGAGCTTGGCTTTCAGTGACTTATTGTTACCATAGCAGGATAGTCAGTCCTACGTATGAGAGCACGGTCTATTTGGGGCTTGAACCCATGACGGGCATGTTGTTAAGTACGTTAACAACGATAATAGATGGCAACAAAATTCAACATCAAATTTCAAGGCCATTCAAATAGTGCAAGATGGCTTCATTTGGATGAAACATGGCCGTAACAACGATAATAGATGACAAAAAAACTCAACATCAAATTTCAAGGCCATTGAATTAGAGCAAGATGCCTTTATTTGGATGAAACATGGCCGTAACAACGATAATAGATGGCAAAAAACTCAACATCAAATTTCAAGGCCATTGAATTAGTGCAAGATGCCTTAATTTAGATGAAACATGGCCGTAACAACGATAATAGATGGCAACAAAATTCAACATCAAATTTCAAGGCCATTCAAATAGTGCAAGATGGCTTCATTTGGATGAAACATGCCCGTAACAACGATAATAGATGGCAACAAAATTCAACATCAAATTTCAAGGCCAATGAATTAGTGCAAGATGCCTTCATTTGGATGTAACATGGCCGTAACAACGATAATTTTTTCTTTTTTCTTTGGCACAACAACCACTGTCGGTCAAGGGCCTGCCAAGTACCCACTAGTGAAGTGAGCTTGGCTTTCAGTGACTTATTTTTACCATAGCAGGATAGTCAGTCCTACGTGTGGGAGCACGGTCTATTTAGGGCTTGAACCCATGACGGGCATGTTGTTAAGTACGTTAACAACGATAATAGATGGCAACAAAACTCAACATCAAATTTCAAGGCCATTCAAATAGTGCAATATGGCTTCATTTGGATGAAACATGGCCGTAACAACGATAATAGATGGCAACAAAACTCAACATCAAATTTCAAGGCCATTGAATTAGAGCAAGATGGCTTCATTTGGATGAAGCATGGCCGTAACAACGATAATAGATGGCAACAAAACTCAACATCAAATTTCAAGGCCATTGAATTAGTGCAAGATGCCTTAATTTAGATGAAACATGGCCGTAACAACGATAATAGATGGCAACAAAATTCAACATCAAATTTCAAGGCCATTCAAATAGTGCAATATGGCTTCATTTGGACGAAACATGGCCGTAACAACGATAATAGATGGCAACAAAATTCAACATCAAATTTCAAGGCCATTCAAATAGTGCAAGATGGCTTCATTTGGATGAAACATGGCCGTAACAACGATAATAGATGGCAACAAAATTCAACATCAAATTTCAAGGCCATTCAAAAAGTGCAATATGGCTTTATTTGGATGAAACATGGCCGTAACAACGATAATAGATGGCAACAAAACTCAACATTAAATTTCAAGGCCATTCAAATAGTGCAATATGGTTTCATTTGGATGAAACATGGCCGTAACAACGATAATAGATGGCAAAAAAAACTCAACATCAAATTTCAAGGCCATTCAAATAGTGCAATATGACTTCATTTGGATAAAACATGGCCGTAACAACGATAATAGATGGCAACAAAACTCAACATCAAATTTCAAGGCCATTCAAATAGTGCAAGATGGCTTCATTTGGATGAAACATGGCCGTAACAACGATAATAGATGGCAACAAAACTCAAATTTCAAGGCCATTCAAATAGTGCAAGATGGCTTCATTTGGATGAAACATGGCCGTAACAACGATAATAGATGGCAACAAAACTCAACATCAAATTTCAAGGCCATTGAAATAGTGCAAGATGGCTTCATTTGGATGAAAAATGGCCGTAACAACGATAATAGATGGCAAAAAAACTCAACATCAAATTTTAAGTACATGCAAATAGTGCAAGATGGCTTCATTTGGATGAAACATGGCCGTAACAACGATAATTTTTTTTTCTTTGGCACAACAACCACTGTCGGTCAAGGGCCTGCCAAGTACCCACTAGTGAAGTGAACTTGGCTTTCAGTGACTTATTGTTACCATAGCAGGATAGTCAGTCCTACGTATGAGAGCACGGTCTATTTGGGGCTTGAACCCATGACGGGCATGTTGTTAAGTACGTTAACAACGATAATAGATGGCAACAAAATTCAACATCAAATTTCAAGGCCATTCAAATAGTGCAAGATGGCTTCATTTGGATGAAACATGGCCGTAACAACGATAATAGATGGCAAAAAAACTCAACATCAAATTTCAAGGCCATTGAATTAGAGCAAGATGCCTTTATTTGGATGAAACATGGCCGTAACAACGATAATAGATGGCAACAAAACTCAACATCAAATTTCAAGGCCATTGAATTAGTGCAAGATGCCTTAATTTAGATGAAACATGGCCGTAACAACGATAATAGATGGCAAAAAAATGCAACATCAAATTTCAAGGCCATTCAAATAGTGCAAGATGGCTTCATTTGGATGAAACATGCCCGTAACAACGATAATAGATGGCAACAAAACTCAACATCAAATTTCAAGGCCAATGAATTAGTGCAAGATGCCTTCATTTGGATGTAACATGGCCGTAACAACGATAATTTTTTTTTTCTTTGGCACAACAACCACTGTCGGTCAAGGGCCTGCCAAGTACCCACTAGTGAAGTGAGCTTGGCTTTCAGTGACTTATTGTTACCATAGCAGGATAGTCAGTCCTACGTGTGGGAGCACGGTCTATTTAGGGCTTGAACCCATGACGGGCGTGTTGTTAAGTACGTTAACAACGATAATAGATGGCAACAAAACTCAACATCAAATTTCAAGGCCATTCAAATAGTGCAATATGGCTTCATTTGGATGAAACATGGCCGTAACAACGATAATAGATGGCAACAAAATTCAACATCAAATTTCAAGGCCATTGAATTAGTGCAAGATGGCTTCATTTGGATGAAACATGGCCGTAACAACGATAATAGATGGCAAAAAAAACTCAACATCAAATTTCAAGGCCATTCAAATAGTACAATATGGCTTCATTTGGATGAAACATGGCCGTAACAACGATAATAGATGGCAAAAAAACTCAACATCGAATTTCAAGTCCATTCAAATAGTGCAATATGGCTTCATTTGGATGAAACATGGCCGTAACAACGATAATAGATGGCAAAAAAACTCAACATCAAATTTCAAGTCCATTCAAATAGTGCAATATGGCTTCATTTGGATGAAACATGGCCGTAATAAGGATAATAGATGGCAACAAAATTCAACATCAAATTTCAAGGCCATTCAAATAGTGCAAGATGGCTTCATTTGGATGAAGCATGGCCGTAACAACGATAATAGATGGCAACAAAACTCAAATTTCAAGGCCATTCAAATAGTGCAAGATGGCTTCATTTGGATGAAACATGGCCGTAACAACGATAATAGATGGCAACAAAATTCAACATCAAATTTCAAGGCCATTGAATTAGTGCAAGATGGCTTCATTTGGATGAAGCATGGCCGTAACAACGATAATAGATGGCAAAAAAACTCAACATCAAATTTCAAGGCCATTCAAATAGTGCAAGATGGCTTCATTTGGATGAAACATGGCCGTAACAACGATAATAGATGGCAACAAAACTCAACATCAAATTTCAAGGCCATTCAAATAGTGCAATATGGCTTCATTTGGACGAAACATGGCCGTAACAACGATAATAGATGGCAACAAAATTCAACATCAAATTTCAAGGCCATTCAAATAGTGCAAGATGGCTTCATTTGGATGAAACATGGCCGTAACAACGATGATAGATGGCAACAAAATTCAACATCAAATTTCAAGGCCATTCAAATAGTGCAATATGACTTCATTTGGATAAAACATGGCCGTAACAACGATAATAGATGGCAACAAAACTCAACATCAAATTTCAAGGCCATTCAAATAGTGCAAGATGGCTTCATTTGGATGAAACATGGCCGTAACAACGATAATAGATGGCAACAAAACTCAAATTTCAAGGCCATTCAAATAGTGCAAGATGGCTTCATTTGGATGAAACATGGCCGTAACAACGATAATAGATGGCAACAAAACTCAACATCAAATTTCAAGGCCATTCAAATAGTGCAAGATGGCTTCATTTGGATGAAACATGGCCGTAACAACGATAATAGATGGCAAAAAAACTCAACATCAAATTTTAAGTACATGCAAATAGTGCAAGATGGCTTCATTTGGATGAAACATGGCCGTAACAACGATAATAGATGGCAAAAAAACTCAACATCAAATTTCAAGGCCATTGAATTAGTGCAAGATGCCTTAATTTAGATGAAACATGGCCGTAACAACGATAATAGATGGCAAAAAAATTCAACATCAAATTTCAAGGCCATTCAAATAGTGCAAGATGGCTTCATTTGGATGAAACATGGCCGTAACAACGATAATAGATGGCAACAAAATTCAACATCAAATTTCAAGGCCAATGAATTAGTGCAAGATGCCTTCATTTGGATGTAACATGGCCGTAACAACGATAATTTTTTCTTTTTTCTTTGGCACAACAACCACTGTCGGTCAAGGGCCTGCCAAGTACCCACTAGTGAAGTGAGCTTGGCTTTCAGTGACTTATTTTTACCATAGCAGGATAGTCAGTCCTACGTGTGGGAGCACGGTCTATTTAGGGCTTGAACCCATGACGGGCGTGTTGTTAAGTACGTTAACAACGATAATAGATGGCAACAAAACTCAACATCAAATTTCAAGGCCATTCAAATAGTGCAATATGGCTTCATTTGGATGAAACATGGCCGTAACAACGATAATAGATGGCAACAAAATTAAACATCAAATTTCAAGGCCATTGAATTAGTGCAAGATGGCTTCATTTGGATGAAACATGGCCGTAACAACGATAATAGATGGCAACAAAATTCAACATAAAATTTCAAGGCCATTCAAATAGTACAATATGGCTTCATTTGGATGAAACATGGCCGTAACAACGATAATAGATGGCAAAAAAACTCAACATCAAATTTCAAGTCCATTCAAATAGTGCAATATGGCTTCATTTGGATGAAACATGGCCGTAACAACGATAATAGATGGCAACAAAACTCAACATTAAATTTTAAGTACATGCAAATAGTTCAAAATGGCTTCATTTGGATGAAACATGGCCGTAACAACGATAATAGATGGCAAAAAAACTCAACATCAAATTTCAAGGCCATTCAAATAGTGCAATATGGCTTCATTTGGATGAAACATGGCCGTAACAACGATAATAGATGGCAACAAAATTCAACATCAAATTTCAAGGACATTCAAATAGTGCAATATGACTTCATTTGGATATAACATGGCCGTAACAACGATAATAGATGGTAAAAAAACTCAACATCAAATTTCAAGGCCATTCAAATAGTGCAAGATGGCTTCATTTGGACGAAACATGGCCGTAACAACGATAATAGATGGCAACAAAACTCAACATCAAATTTCAAGGCCATTCAAATAGTGCAAGATGGCTTCATTTGGATGAAACATGGCCGTAACAACGATAATAGATGGCAACAAAATTCAACATCAAATTTCAAGGCCATTCAAATAGAGCAAGATGCCTTTAGTTGGATGAAACATAGCCGTAACAACTATAATAGATGGCAACAAAATTCAACATCAAATTTCAAGGCCATTCAAATAGTGCAAGATGCCTTCATTTGGATGAAACATGGCCGTAACAACGATAATAGATGGCAACAAAACTCAACATCAAATTTCAAGGCCATTGAATTAGAGCAAGATGCCTTTATTTGGATGAAACATAGCCGTAACAACGATAATAGATGGCAACAAAATTCAACATCAAATTTCAAGGCCATTCAAATAGTGCAATATGACTTCATTTGTATATAACATGGCCGTAACAACGATAATAGATGGTAAAAAAACTCAACATCAAATTTCAAGGCCATTCAAATAGTGCAAGATGGATTCATTTGGATGAAACATGGCCGTAACAACGATAATAGATGGCAACAAAACTCAACATCAAATTTCAAGGCCATTCAAATAGTGCAAGATGGCTTCATTTGGATGAAACATGGCCGTAACAACGATAATAGATGGCAACAAAACTCAACATCAAATTTCAAGGCCATTGAATTAGAGCAAGATGCCTTTATTTGGATGAAACATAGCCGTAACAACTATAATAGATGGCAACAAAATTCAACATCAAATTTCAAGGCCATTCAAATAGTGCAAGATGGCTTCATTTGGATGAAACATGGCCGTAACAACGATAATAGATGGCAACAAAACTCAACATCAAATTTCAAGGCCATTGAATTAGAGCAAGATGCCTTTATTTGGATGTAACATGGCCGTAACAACGATATTTTTTTCTTTTTTCTTTGGCACAACAACCACTGTCGGTCAAGGGCCTGCCAAGTACCCACTAGTGAAGTGAGCTTGGCTTTCAGTGACTTATTGTTACCATAGCAAAATAGTCAGTCCTACGTATGGGAGCACGGTCTATTTGGGGCTTGAACCCATGACAGGCATGTTGTTAAGTACGTTAACAACGATAATAGATGGCAACAAAATTAAACATCAAATTTCAAGGCCATTGAATTAGTGCAAGATGCCTTAATTTAGATGAAACATGGCCGTAACAACGATAATAGATGGCAACAAAATTCAACATCAAATTTCAAGGCCATTCAAATAGTGCAAGATGGCTTCATTTGGATGAAACATGGCCGTAACAACGATAATAGATGGCAACAAAATTCAACATCAAATTTCAAGGCCAATGAATTAGTGCAAGATGCCTTCATTTGGATGTAACATGGCCGTAACAACGATAATTTTTTTTTTCTTTGGCACAACAACCACTGTCGGTCAAGGGCCTGCCAAGTACCCACTAGTGAAGTGAGCTTGGCTTTCAGTGACTTATTTTTACCATAGCAGGATAGTCAGTCCTACGTGTGGGAGCACGGTCTATTTAGGGCTTGAACCCATGACGGGCATGTTGTTAAGTACGTTAACAACGATAATAGATGGCAAAAAAACTCAACATCAAATTTCAAGGCCATTCAAATAGTGCAATATGGCTTCATTTGGATGAAACATTGCCGTAACAACGATAATAGATGGCGTCAAAATTCAACATCAAATTTCAAGGCCATTCAAATAGTGCAAGATGGCTTCATTTGTATGAAGCATGGCCGTAACAACGATAATAGATGGCAACAAAATTCAACATCAAATTTCAAGGCCATTCAAATAGTACAATATGGCTTCATTTGGATGAAACATGGCCGTAACAACGATAATAGATGGCAACAAAACTCAACATCAAATTGAGCTGAGCTTGGCTTTCAGTGACTTATTGTTACCATAGCAGGATAGTCAGTGCTACGTATGGGAGCACGGTCTATTTGGGGCTTGAACCCATGACAGGCATGTTGTTAAGTACGTTAACAACGATAATAGATGGCAACAAAATTCAACATCAAATTTCAAGGCCATTCAAATAGTACAATATGGCTTCATTTGGATGAAACATGGCCGTAACAACGATAATAGATGGCAACAAAACTCAACATCAAATTTCAAGTCCATTCAAATAGTGCAAGATGGCTTCATTTGGATGAAACATGGGCGTAACAACGATAATAGATGGCAACAAAATTCAACATCAAATTTCAAGGCCATTCAAATAGTGCAAGATGACTTCATTTGGATGAAACATGGCCGTAACAACGATAATAGATGGCAACAAAATTCAACATCAAATTTCAAGTCCATTCAAATAGTGCAATATGGCTTCATTTGGATGTAACATGGCCGTAACAACGATAATAGATGGCAACAAAATTCAACATCAAATTTCAAGGCCATTCAAATAGTGCAAGATGGCTTCATTTGGATGAAACATGGCCGTAACAACGATAATAGATGGCAACAAAATTCAACATCAAATTTCAAGGCCATTCAAATAGTGCAATATGACTTCATTTGAATGAAACATGGCCGTAACAACGATAATAGATGGCAACAAAATTCAACATCAAATTTCAAGGCCATTCAAATAGTAAAATATGGCTTCATTTGGATGAAACATGGCCGTAACAACGATAATAGATGGCAACAAAACTCAACATCAAATTTCAAGGCCATTCAAATAGTGCAAGATGGCTTCATTTGGATAAAACATGGCCGTAACAACGATAATAGATGGCAACAAAACTCAACATCAAATTTCAAGGCCATTCAAATAGTGCAATATGGCTTCATTTGGATGAAACATGGCCGTAACAACGATAATAGATGGCAACAAAACTCAACATCAAATTTCTAGGCCATTCAAATAGTGCATGATGGCTTCATTTGGATGAAACATGGCCGTAACAACGATAATAGATGGCAACAAAATTCAACATCAAATTTCAAGGCCATTCAAATAGTGCAAGATGGCTTCATTTGGATGAAACATGGCCGTAACAACGATAATAGATGGCAACAAAATTCAACATTAAATTTCAAGGCCATTGAATTAGTGCAAGATGCCTTTATTTGGATGAAACATGGCCATAACAACGATAATTTTTTCTTTTTTCTTTGGCACAACAACCACTGTCGGTCAAGGGCCTGCCAAGTACCCACTAGTGAAGTGAGCTTGGCTTTCAGTGACTTATTGTTACCATAGCAGGATAGTCAGTCCTACGTATGGGAGCACGGTCTATTTGGGGCTTGAACCCATGACAGGCATGTTGTTAAGTACGTTAACAACGATAATAGATGGCAACAAAATTAAACATCAAATTTCAAGGCCATTGAATTAGTGCAAGATGCCTTAATTTAGATGAAACATGGCCGTAACAACGATAATAGATGGCAACAAAATTCAACATCAAATTTCAAGGCCATTCAAATAGTGCAAGATGGCTTCATTTGGATGAAACATGGCCGTAACAACGATAATAGATGGCAACAAAATTCAACATCAAATTTCAAGGCCAATGAATTAGTGCAAGATGCCTTCATTTGGATGTAACATGGCCGTAACAACGATAATTTTTTTTTTCTTTGGCACAACAACCACTGTCGGTCAAGGGCCTGCCAAGTACCCACTAGTGAAGTGAGCTTGGCTTTCAGTGACTTATTTTTACCATAGCAGGATAGTCAGTCCTACGTGTGGGAGCACGGTCTATTTAGGGCTTGAACCCATGACGGGCATGTTGTTAAGTACGTTAACAACGATAATAGATGGCAAAAAAACTCAACATCAAATTTCAAGGCCATTCAAATAGTGCAATATGGCTTCATTTGGATGAAACATGGCCGTAACAACGATAATAGATGGCATCAAAATTCAACATCAAATTTCAAGGCCATTCAAATAGTGCAAGATGGCTTCATTTGTATGAAGCATGGCCGTAACAACGATAATAGATGGCAACAAAATTCAACATCAAATTTCAAGGCCAATGAATTAGTGCAAGATGCCTTAATTTAGATGAAACATGGCCGTAACAACGATAATAGATGGCAACAAAATTCAACATCAAATTCAAGGCCATTCAAATAGTGCAATATGGCTTCATTTGGATGAAACATGGCCGTAACAACGATAATAGATGGCAACAAAACTCAACATCAAATTTCAAGGCCATTCAAATAGTGCAATATGACTTCATTTGGATAAAACATGGCCGTAATAACGATAATAGATGGCAACAAAACTCAACATCAAATTTCAAGGCCATTCAAATAGTGCAAGATGGCTTCATTTGGATGAAACATGGCCGTAACAACGATAATAGATGGCAACAAAATTCAACATCAAATTTCAAGGCCAATGAGTTAGTGCAAGATGCCTTTATTTGGATGTAACATGGCCGTAACAACGATTTTTTTTTCTTTGGCTCAACAACCACTGTCGGTCAAGGGCCTGCCAAGTACCCACTAGTGAAGTGAGCTTGGCTTTCAGTGACTTATTGTTACCATAGCAGGATAGTCAGTCCTACGTATGGGAGAACGGTCTATTTGGGGCTTGAACCCATGACGGGCATGTTGTTAAGTACGTTAACAACGATAATAGATGGCAACAAAATTCAACATCAAATTTCAAGGCCATTCAAATAGTGCAAGATGGCTTCATTTGGATGAAACATGGCCGTAACAACGATAATAGATGGCAAAAAAACTCAACATCAAATTTCAAGGCCATTGAATTAGTGCAAGATGGCTTCATTTGGATGAAACACGGCCGTAACAACGATAATAGATGGCAACAAAACTCAACATCAAATTTCAAGGCCATTCAAATAGTGCAAGATGGCTTCATTTGGATGAAACATGGCCGTAACAACGATAATAGATGGCAAAAAAACTCAACATCAAATTTCAAGGCCATTGAATTAGAGCAAGATGCCTTTATTTGGATGAAACATGGCCGTAACAACTATAATAGATGGCAACAAAACTCAACATCAAATTTCAAGGCCATTCAAATAGTGCAAGATGGCTTCATTTGGATGAAACATGGCCGTAACAACCATAATAGATGGCAAAAAAACTCAACATTAAATTTTAAGTACATGCAAATAGTTGAATATGGCTTCATTTGGATGAAACATGGCCGTAACAACGATAATAGATGGCAAAAAAAACTCAACATTAAATTTCAAGGCCATTCAAATAGTGCAAGATGGCTTCATTTGGATGAAACATGGCCGTAACAACGATAATAGATGGCAACAAAACTCAACATCAAATTTCAAGGCCATTCAAATAGAGAAAGATGCCTTTAGTTGGATGAAACATAGCCGTAACAACGATAATAGATGGCAACAAAACTCAACATCAAATTTCAAGGCCATTCAAATAGTGCAAGATGGCTTCATTTGGATGAAACATGGCCGTAACAACGATAATAGATGGCAACAAAACTCAACATTAAATTTTAAGTACATGCAAATAGTTGAATATGGCTTCATTTGGATGAAACATGGCCGTAACAACGATAATAGATGGCAACAAAACTCAACATCAAATTTCAAGGCCATTCAACTAGTGCAAGATGGCTTCATTTGGATGAAACATGGCCGTAACAACGATAATAGATGGCAACAAAATTCAACATCAAATTTCAAGGCCATTCAAATAGAGAAAGATGCCTTTAGTTGGATGAAACATAGCCGTAACAACGATAATAGATGGCAACAAAACTCAACATCAAAATTCAAGGCCATTCAAATAGTGCAAGATGGCTTGATTTGGATGAAACATGGCCGTAACAACGATAATAGATGGCAACAAAATTCAACATCAAATTTCAAGGCCAATGAATTAGTGCAAGATGCCTTCATTTGGATGTAACATGGCCGTAACAACGATAATTTATTTTTGCTTTGGCACAACAACCACTGTCGGTCAAGGGCCTGCCAAGTACCCACTAGTGAAGTGAGCTTGGCTTTCAGTGACTTATTGTTACCATAGCAGGATAGTCAGTCCTACGTGTGGGAGCACGGTCTATTTGGGGCTTGAACCCATGACGGGCATGCTGTTAAGTACGTTAACAACGATAATAGATGGCAACAAAATTCAACATCAAATTTCAAGGCCATACAAATAGTGCAAGATGGCTTCATTTGGATGAAACATGGCCGTAACAACGATAATAGATGGCAACAAACTCAACATCAAATTTCAAGGCCATTCAAATAGTGCAAAATGGCTTCATTTGGATAAAACATGGCCGTAACAACGATAATAGATGGCAACAAAATTCAACATCAAATTTCAAGGCCATTCAAATAGTGCAAGATGGCTTCATTTGGATGAAACACGGCCGTAACAACGATAATAGATGGCAACAAAACTCAACATCAAATTTCAAGGCCATTCAAATAGTGCAAGATGGCTTCATTTGGATGAAACATGGCCGTAACAACGATAATAGATGGCAAAAAAACTCAACATCAAATTTCAAGGCCATTGAATTAGAGCAAGATGCCTTTATTTGGATGAAACATGGCCGTAACAACGATTATAGATGGCAACAAAACTCAACATCAAATTTCAAGGCCATTCAAATAGTGCAAGATGGCTTCATTTGGATGAAACATGGCCGTAACAACGATAATAGATGGCAAAAAAACTCAACATCAAATTTTAAGTACATGCAAATAGTGCAAGATGGCTTCATTTGGATAAAACATGGTTGTAACAACGATAATAGATGGCAACAAAACTCAACATCAAATTTCAAGGCCATTCAAATAGTGCAATATGGCTTCATTTGGATGAAACATGGCCGTAACAACGATAATAGATGGCAAAAAAACTCAACATCAAATTTCAAGGCCATTCAAATACTGCAATATGGCTTCATTTGGATGAAACATGGCCGTAACAACGATAATAGATGGCAACAAAACTCAACATCAAATTTCAAGGCCATTGAATTAGTGCAAGATGGCTTCATTTGGATGAAGCATGGCCGTAACAACGATAATAGATGGCAACAAAACTCAACATCAAATTTCAAGGCCATTGAATTAGTGCAAGATGCCTTAATTTAGATGAAACATGGCCGTAACAACGATAATAGATGGCAACAAAATTCAACATCAAATTTCAAGGCCATTCAAATAGTGCAATATGGCTTCATTTGGACGAAACATGGCCGTAACAACGATAATAGATGGCAACAAAATTCAACATCAAATTTCAAGGCCATTCAAATAGTGCAAGATGGCTTCATTTGGATGAAACATGGCCGTAACAACGATAATAGATGGCAACAAAATTCAACATCAAATTTCAAGGCCATTCAAATAGTGCAAGATGGCTTCATTTGGATGAAACATGGCCGTAACAACGATAATAGATGGCAAAAAAACTCAACATCAAATTTCAAGGCCATTCAAATAGTGCAATATGGCTTCATTTGGATGAAACATGGCCGTAACAACGATAATAGATGGCAAAAAAAACTCAACATCAAATTTCAAGGCCATTCAAATAGTGCAATATGACTTCATTTGGATAAAACATGGCCGTAACAACGATAATAGATGGCAACAAAACTCAACATCAAATTTCAAGGCCATTCAAATAGTGCAAGATGGCTTCATTTGGATGAAACATGGCCGTAACAACGATAATAGATGGCAAAAAAACTCAACATCAAATTTCAAGGCCATTGAATTAGTGCAAGATGCCTTAATTTAGATGAAACATGGCCGTAACAACGATAATAGATGGCAAAAAAATTCAACATCAAATTTCAAGGCCATTCAAATAGTGCAAGATGGCTTCATTTGGATGAAACATGGCCGTAACAACGATAATAGATGGCAACAAAATTCAACATCAAATTTCAAGGCCAATGAATTAGTGCAAGATGCCTTCATTTGGATGTAACATGGCCGTAACAACGATAATTTTTTCTTTTTTCTTTGGCACAACAACCACTGTCGGTCAAGGGCCTGCCAAGTACCCACTAGTGAAGTGAGCTTGGCTTTCAGTGACTTATTTTTACCATAGCAGGATAGTCAGTCCTACGTGTGGGAGCACGGTCTATTTGGGGCTTGAACCCATGACGGGCGTGTTGTTAAGTACGTTAACAACGATAATAGATGGCAACAAAACTCAACATCAAATTTCAAGGCCATTCAAATAGTGCAATATGGCTTCATTTGGATGAAACATGGCCGTAACAACGATAATAGATGGCAACAAAATTAAACATCAAATTTCAAGGCCATTGAATTAGTGCAAGATGGCTTCATTTGGATGAAACATGGCCGTAACAACGATAATAGATGGCAACAAAATTCAACATAAAATTTCAAGGCCATTCAAATAGTACAATATGGCTTCATTTGGATGAAACATGGCCGTAACAACGATAATAGATGGCAAAAAAACTCAACATCAAATTTCAAGTCCATTCAAATAGTGCAATATGGCTTCATTTGGATGAAACATGGCCGTAACAACGATAATAGATGGCAACAAAACTCAACATTAAATTTTAAGTACATGCAAATAGTTCAAAATGGCTTCATTTGGATGAAACATGGCCGTAACAACGATAATAGATGGCAAAAAAACTCAACATCAAATTTCAAGGCCATTCAAATAGTGCAATATGGCTTCATTTGGATGAAACATGGCCGTAACAACGATAATAGATGGCAACAAAATTCAACATCAAATTTCAAGGACATTCAAATAGTGCAATATGACTTCATTTGGATATAACATGGCCGTAACAACGATAATAGATGGTAAAAAAACTCAACATCAAATTTCAAGGCCATTCAAATAGTGCAAGATGGCTTCATTTGGACGAAACATGGCCGTAACAACGATAATAGATGGCAACAAAACTCAACATCAAATTTCAAGGCCATTCAAATAGTGCAAGATGGCTTCATTTGGATGAAACATGGCCGTAACAACGATAATAGATGGCAACAAAATTCAACATCAAATTTCAAGGCCATTGAATTAGTGCAAGATGCCTTAATTTAGATGAAACATGGCCGTAACAACGATAATAGATGGCAACAAAATTCAACATCAAATTTCAAGGCCATTCAAATAGTGCAAGATGGCTTCATTTGGATGAAACATGGCCGTAACAACGATAATAGATGGCAACAAAACTCAACATCAAATTTCAAGGCCATTGAATTAGAGCAAGATGCCTTTATTTGGATGAAACATAGCCGTAACAACGATAATAGATGGCAACAAAATTCAACATCAAATTTCAACGCCATTCAAATAGTGCAATATGACTTCATTTGTATATAACATGGCCGTAACAACGATAATAGATGGTAAGAAACTCAACATCAAATTTCAAGGCCATTCAAATAGTGCAAGATGGATTCATTTGGATGAAACATGGCCGTAACAACGATAATAGATGGCAACAAAACTCAACATCAAATTTCAAGGCCATTCAAATAGTGCAAGATGGCTTCATTTGGATGAAACATGGCCGTAACAACGATAATAGATGGCAACAAAACTCAACATCAAATTTCAAGGCCATTGAATTAGAGCAAGATGCCTTTATTTGGATGAAACATAGCCGTAACAACTATAATAGATGGCAACAAAATTCAACATCAAATTTCAAGGCCATTCAAATAGTGCAAGATGGCTTCATTTGGATGAAACATGGCCGTAACAACGATAATAGATGGCAACAAAACTCAACATCAAATTTCAAGGCCATTGAATTAGAGCAAGATGCCTTTATTTGGATGTAACATGGCCGTAACAACGATATTTTTTTCTTTTTTCTTTGGCACAACAACCACTGTCGGTCAAGGGCCTGCCAAGTACCCACTAGTGAAGTGAGCTTGGCTTTCAGTGACTTATTTTTACCATAGCAGGATAGTCAGTCCTACGTGTGGGAGCACGGTCTATTTAGGGCTTGAACCCATGACGGGCATGTTGTTAAGTACGTTAACAACGATAATAGATGGCAAAAAAACTCAACATCAAATTTCAAGGCCATTCAAATAGTGCAATATGGCTTCATTTGGATGAAACATGGCCGTAACAACGATAATAGATGGCAACAAAATTCAACATCAAATTTCAAGGCCATTCAAATAGTGCAAGATGGCTTCATTTGTATGAAGCATGGCCGTAACAACGATAATAGATGGCAACAAAATTCAACATCAAATTTCAAGGCCATTCAAATAGTACAATATGGCTTCATTTGGATGAAACATGGCCGTAACAACGATAATAGATGGCAACAAAACTCAACATCAAATTGAGCTGAGCTTGGCTTTCAGTGACTTATTGTTACCATAGCAGGATAGTCAGTCCTACGTATGGGAGCACGGTCTATTTGGGGCTTGAACCCATGACAGGCATGTTGTTAAGTACGTTAACAACGATAATAGATGGCAACAAAATTCAACATCAAATTTCAAGGCCATTCAAATAGTACAATATGGCTTCATTTGGATGAAACATGGCCGTAACAACGATAATAGATGGCAACAAAACTCAACATCAAATTTCAAGTCCATTCAAATAGTGCAATATGGCTTCATTTGGATGAAACATGGCCGTAACAACGATAATAGATGGCAACAAAATTCAACATCAAATTTCAAGGCCATTCAAATAGTGCAAGATGGCTTCATTTGGATGAAACATGGCCGTAACAACGATAATAGATGGCAACAAAATTCAACATCAAATTTCAAGTCCATTCAAATAGTGCAATATGGCTTCATTTGGATGTAACATGGCCGTAACAACGATAATAGATGGCAACAAAATTCAACATCAAATTTCAAGGCCATTCAAATAGTGCAAGATGGCTTCATTTGGATGAAACATGGCCGTAACAACGATAATAGATGGCAACAAAATTCAACATCAAATTTCAAGGCCATTCAAATAGTGCAATATGACTTCATTTGAATGAAACATGGCCGTAACAACGATAATAGATGGCAACAAAATTCAACATCAAATTTCAAGGCCATTCAAATAGTAAAATATGGCTTCATTTGGATGAAACATGGCCGTAACAACGATAATAGATGGCAACAAAACTCAACATCAAATTTCAAGGCCATTCAAATAGTGCAAGATGGCTTCATTTGGATAAAACATGGTTGTAACAACGATAATAGATGACAACAAAACTCAACATCAAATTTCAAGGCCATTCAAATAGTGCAATATGGCTTCATTTGGATGAAACATGGCCGTAACAACGATAATAGATGGCAACAAAACTCAACATCAAATTTCAAGGCCATTCAAATAGTGCAAGATGGCTTCATTTGGATGAAACATGGCCGTAACAACGATAATAGATGGCAACAAAATTCAACATCAAATTTCAAGGCCATTCAAATAGTGCAAGATGGCTTCATTTGGATGAAACATGGCCGTAACAACGATAATAGATGGCAACAAAATTCAACATTAAATTTCAAGGCCATTGAATTAGTGCAAGATGCCTTTATTTGGATGAAACATGGCCATAACAACGATAATTTTTTCTTTTTTCTTTGGCACAACAACCACTGTCGGTCAAGGGCCTGCCAAGTACCCACTAGTGAAGTGAGCTTGGCTTTCAGTGACAAATTGTTACCATAGCAGGATAGTCAGTCCTACGTATGGGAGCACGGTCTATTTGGGGCTTGAACCCATGACAGGCATGTTGTTAAGTACGTTAACAACGATAATAGATGGCAACAAAATTCAACATCAAATTTCAAGGCCATTCAACTAGTGCAAGATGGCTTCATTTGGATGAAACATGGCCGTAATAAGGATAATAGATGGCAACAAACTCAACATCAAATTTCAAGGCCATTCAAATAGTGCAAAATGGCTTCATTTCAATAAAACATGGCCGTAACAACGATAATAGATGGCAACAAAATTCAACATCAAATTTCAAGGCCATTGAATTAGTGCAAGATGCCTTAATTTAGATGAAACATGGCCGTAACAACGATAATAGATGGCAACAAAATTCAACATCAAATTTCAAGGCCAATGAATTAGTGCAAGATGCCTTCATTTGGATGTAACATGGCCGTAACAACGATAATTTTTTTTTTCTTTGGCACAACAACCACTGTCGGTCAAGGGCCTGCCAAGTACCCACTAGTGAAGTGAGCTTGGCTTTCAGTGACTTATTGTTACCATAGCAGGATAGTCATTCCTACGTGTGGGAGCACGGTCTATTTAGGGCTTGAACCCATGACGGGCATGTTGTTAAGTACGTTAACAACGATAATAGATGGCAACAAAATTCAACATCAAATTTCAAGGCCATTCAAATAGTGCAATATGGCTTCATTTGGATGAAACATAGCCGTAACAACGATAATAGATGGCAACAAAATTCAACATCAAATTTTAAGTACATGCAAATAGTGCAAGATGGCTTCATTTGGATAAAACATGGTTGTAACAACGATAATAGATGGCAACAAAACTCAACATCAAATTTCAAGGCCATTCAAATAGTGCAATATGGCTTCATTTGGATGAAACATGGCCGTAACAACGATAATAGATGGCAACAAAACTCAACATCAAATTTCAAGGCCATTCAAATAGTGCAATATGACTTCATTTGGATAAAACATGGCCGTAATAACGATAATAGATGGCAACAAAACTCAACATCAAATTTCAAGGCCATTCAAATAGTGCAAGATGGCTTCATTTGGATGAAACATGGCCGTAATAAGGATAATAGATGGCAACAAACTCAACATCAAATTTCAAGGCCATTCAAATAGTGCAAAATGGCTTCATTTGGATAAAACATGGCCGTAACAACGATAATAGATGGCAACAAAATTCAACATCAAATTTCAAGGCCATTGAATTAGTGCAAGATGCCTTAATTTAGATGAAACATGGCCGTAACAACGATAATAGATGGCAACAAAATTCAACATCAAATTTCAAGGCCAATGAGTTAGTGCAAGATGCCTTTATTTGGATGTAACATGGCCGTAACAACGATTTTTTTTTCTTTGGCTCAACAACCACTGTCGGTCAAGGGCCTGCCAAGTACCCACTAGTGAAGTGAGCTTGGCTTTCAGTGACTTATTGTTACCATAGCAGGATAGTCAGTCCTACGTATGGGAGAACGGTCTATATGGGGCTTGAACCCATGACGGGCATGTTGTTAAGTACGTTAACAACGATAATAGATGGCAACAAAATTCAACATCAAATTTCAAGGCCATTCAAATAGTGCAAGATGGCTTCATTTGGATGAAACATGGCCGTAACAACGATAATAGATGGCAAAAAAACTCAACATCAAATTTCAAGGCCATTGAATTAGTGCAAGATGGCTTCATTTGGATGAAACACGGCCGTAACAACGATAATAGTTGGCAACAAAACTCAACATCAAATTTCAAGGCCATTCAAATAGTGCAAGATGGCTTCATTTGGATGAAACATGGCCGTAACAACGATAATAGATGGCAAAAAAACTCAACATCAAATTTCAAGGCCATTGAATTAGAGCAAGATGCCTTTATTTGGATGAAACATGGCCGTAACAACGATTATAGATGGCAACAAAACTCAACATCAAATTTCAAGGCCATTCAAATAGTGCAAGATGGCTTCATTTGGATGAAACATGGCCGTAACAACCATAATAGATGGCAAAAAAACTCAACATTAAATTTTAAGTACATGCAAATAGTTGAATATGGCTTCATTTGGATGAAACATGGCCGTAACAACGATAATAGATGGCAAAAAAAACTCAACATTAAATTTCAAGGCCATTCAAATAGTGCAAGATGGCTTCATTTGGATGAAACATGGCCGTAACAACGATAATAGATGGCAACAAAACTCAACATCAAATTTCAAGGCCATTCAAATAGAGAAAGATGCCTTTAGTTGGATGAAACATAGCCGTAACAACGATAATAGATGGCAACAAAACTCAACATCAAATTTCAAGGCCATTCAAATAGTGCAAGATGGCTTCATTTGGATGAAACATGGCCGTAACAACGATAATAGATGGCAACAAAACTCAACATTAAATTTTAAGTACATGCAAATAGTTGAATATGGCTTCATTTGGATGAAACATGGCCGTAACAACGATAATAGATGGCAACAAAACTCAACATCAAATTTCAAGGCCATTCAACTAGTGCAAGATGGCTTCATTTGGATGAAACATGGCCGTAACAACGATAATAGATGGCAACAAAATTCAACATCAAATTTCAAGGCCATTCAAATAGAGAAAGATGCCTTTAGTTGGATGAAACATAGCCGTAACAACGATAATAGATGGCAACAAAACTCAACATCAAAATTCAAGGCCATTCAAATAGTGCAAGATGGCTTGATTTGGATGAAACATGGCCGTAACAACGATAATAGATGGCAAAAAAACTCAACATCAAATTTCAAGGCCATTCAAATAGTGCAAGATGGCTTCATTTGGATGAAACATGGCCGTAACAACGATAATAGATGGCAACAAACTCAACATCAAATTTCAAGGCCATTCAAATAGTGCAAAATGGCTTCATTTGGATAAAACATGGCCGTAACAACGATAATAGATGGCAACAAAATTCAACATCAAATTTCAAGGCCAATGAATTAGTGCAAGATGCCTTTATTTGGATGAAACATGGCCGTAACAACGATAATAGATGGCAATAAAACTCAACATCAAATTTCAAGGCCATTCAAATAGTGCAAGATGCCTTAATTTAGATGAAACATGGCCGTAACAACGATAATAGATGGCAACAAAATTCAACATCAAATTTCAAGGCCATTCAAATAGTCCAAGATGCCGTCATTTGGATGTAACATGGCAGTAACAACGATAATTTTTTTTTCTTTGGCACAACAACCACTGTCGGTCAAGGGCCTGCCAAGTACCCACTAGTGAAGTGAGCTTGGCTTTCAGTGACTTATTTTTACCATAGCAGGATAGTCAGTCCTACGTGTGGGAGCACGGTCTATTTAGGGCTTGAACCCATGACGGGCATGTTGTTAAGTACGTTAACAACGATAATAGATGGCAAAAAAACTCAACATCAAATTTCAAGGCCATTCAAATAGTGCAATATGGCTTCATTTGGATGAAACATGGCCGTTACAACGATAATAGATGGCAACAAAATTCAACATCAAATTTCAAGGCCATTCAAATAGTACAATATGGCTTCATTTGGATGAAACATGGCCGTAACAACGATAATAGATGGCAAAAAAACTCAACATCAAATTTTAAGTACATGCAAATAGTGCAATATGGCTTCATTTGGATAAAACATGGTTGTAACAACGATAATAGATGGCAACAAAACTCAACATCAATTTTCAAGGCCATTCAAATAGTGCAATATGGCTTCATTTGGATGAAACATGGCCGTAATAACGATAATAGATGGCAACAAAACTCAACATCAAATTTCAAGGCCATTCAAATAGTGCAAGATGGCTTCATTTGGATGAAACACGGCCGTAATAACGATAATAGATGGCAACAAAACTCAACATCAAATTTCTAGGCCATTCAAATAGTGCAAGATGGCTTCATTTGGATGAAACATGGCCGTAACAACGATAATAGATGGCAACAAAATTCAACATCAAATTTCAAGGCCAATGAGTTAGTGCAAGATGCCTTTATTTGGATGTAACATGGCCGTAACAACGATTTTTTTTTCTTTGGCTCAACAACCACTGTCGGTCAAGGGCCTGCCAAGTACCCACTAGTGAAGTGAGCTTGGCTTTCAGTGACTTATTGTTACCATAGCAGGATAGTCAGTCCTACGTATGGGAGAACGGTCTATTTGGGGCTTGAACCCATGACGGGCATGTTGTTAAGTACGTTAACAACGATAATAGATGGCAACAAAATTCAACATCAAATTTCAAGGCCATTCAAATAGTGCAAGATGGCTTCATTTGGATATAACATGGCCGTAACAACGATAATAGATGGCAAAAAAATTCAACATCAAATTTCAAGGCCATTGAATTAGTGCAAGATGGCTTCATTTGGATGAAACACGGCCGTAACAACGATAATAGATGGCAACAAAACTCAACATCAAATTTCAAGGCCATTCAAATAGTGCAAGATGGCTTCATTTGGATGAAACATGGCCGTAACAACGATAATAGATGGCAAAAAAACTCAACATCAAATTTCAAGGCCATTGAATTAGAGCAAGATGCCTTCATTTGGATGAAACATGGCCGTAACAACGATTATAGATGGCAACAAAACTCAACATCAAATTTCAAGGCCATTCAAATAGTGCAAGATGGCTTCATTTGGATGAAACATGGCCGTAACAACGATAATAGATGGCAAAAAAACTCAACATTAAATTTTAATGACATGCAAATAGTTGAATATGGCTTCATTTGGATGAAACATGGCCGTAACAACGATAATAGATGGCAAAAAAAACTCAACATTAAATTTCAAGGCCATTCACATAGTGCAAGATGGCTTCATTTGGATGAAACATGGCCGTAACAACGATAATAGATGGCAACAAAACTCAACATCCAATTTCAAGGCCATTCAACTAGTGCAAGATGGCTTCATTTGGATGAAACATGGCCGTAACAACGATAATAGATGGCAACAAAACTCAACATCAAATTTCAAGGCCATTCAAATAGAGAAAGATGCCTTTAGTTGGATGAAACATGGCCGTAACAACGATAATAGATGGCAACAAAACTCAACATCAAATTTCAAGGCCATTCAACTAGTGCAAGATGGCTTCATTTGGATGAAACATGGCCGTAACAACGATAATAGATGGCAACAAAATTCAACATCAAATTTCAAGGCCAATGAATTAGTACAAGATGCCTTCATTTGGATGTAACATGGCCGTAACAACGATAATTTTTTTTTTGCTTTGGCACAACAACCACTGTCGGTCAAGGGCCTGCCAAGTACCCACTAGTGAAGTGAGCTTGGCTTTCAGTGACTTATTGTTACCATAGCAGGATAGTCAGTCCTACGTATGGGAGCACGGTCTATTTGGGGCTTTAACCCATGACGGGCATGCTGTTAAGTACGTTAACAACGATAATAGATGGCAACAAAATTCAACATCAAATTTCAAGGCCATTCAACTAGTGCAAGATGGCTTCATTTGGATGAAACATGGCCGTAATAAGGATAATAGATGGCAACAAACTCAACATCAAATTTCAAGGCCATTCAAATAGTGCAAAATGGCTTCATTTGGATAAAACATGGCCGTAACAACGATAATAGATGGCAACAAAACTCAACATCCAATTTCAAGGCCATTCAACTAGTGCAAGATGGCTTCATTTGGATGAAACATGGCCGTAACAACGATAATAGATGGCAACAAAACTCAACATCAAATTTCAAGGCCATTCAAATAGAGAAAGATGCCTTTAATTATGAAACATAGCCGTAACAACGATAATAGATGGCAACAAAACTCAACATCAAAATTCAAGGCCATTCAAATAGTGCAAGATGCCTTCATTTAGATGTAACATGGCCGTAACAACGATATTTTTTTTTTGCTTTGGCACAACAACCACTGTCGGTCAAGGGCCTGCCAAGTACCTACTAGTGAAGTGAGCTTGGCTTTCAGTGACTTATTGTTACCATAGCAGGATAGTCAGTCCTACGTATGGGAGCACGGTCTATTTGGGGCTTTAACCCATGACGGGCATGCTGTTAAGTACGTTAACAACGATAATAGATGGCAACAAAATTCAACATCAAATTTCAAGGCCATTCAACTAGTGCAAGATGGCTTCATTTGGATGAAACATGGCCGTAATAAGGATAATAGATGGCAACAAACTCAACATCAAATTTCAAGGCCATTCAAATAGTGCAAAATGGCTTCATTTGGATAAAACATGGCCGTAACAACGATAATAGATGGCAACAAAATTCAACATCAAATTTCAAGGCCAATGAATTAGTGCAAGATGCCTTTATTTGGATGAAACATGGCCGTAACAACGATAATAGATGGCAATAAAATTCAACATCAAATTTCAAGGCCATTCAAATAGTGCAAGATGGCTTCATTTGGATGAAACATGGCCGTAACAACGATAATAGATGGCAACAAAATTCAACATCAAATTTCAAGGCCAATGAATTAGTACAAGATGCCTTCATTTGGATGTAACATGGCCGTAACAACGATAATTTTTTTTTTGCTTTGGCACAACAACCACTGTCGGTCAAGGGCCTGCCAAGTACCCACTAGTGAAGTGAGCTTGGCTTTCAGTGACTTATTTTTACCATAGCAGGATAGTCAGTCCTACGTGTGGGAGCACGGTCTATTTAGGGCTTGAAACCATGACGGGCATGTTGTTAAGTACGTTAACAACGATAATAGATGGCAACAAAACTCAACATCAAATTTCAAGGCCATTCAAATAGTGCAATATGGCTTCATTTGGATGAAACATGGCCGTAACAACGATAATAGATGGCAACAAAATTCAACATCAAATTTCAAGGCCATTCAAATAGTGCAAGATGGCTTCATTTGGATGAAACATGGCCGTAACAACGATAATAGATGGCAACAAAATTCAACATCAAATTTCAAGGCCATTCAAATAGTGCAAGATGGCTTCATTTGGATGAAACATGGCCGTAACAACGATAATAGATGGCAAAAAAAACTCAACATCAAATTTCAAGGCCATTCAAATAGTGCAAGATGGCTTCATTTGGATGAAACATGGCCGTAACAACGATAATAGATGGCAAAAAAATTCAACATCAAATTTCAAGGCCATTCAAATAGTGCAAGATGGCTTCATTTGGATGAAACACGGCCGTAACAACGATAATAGATGGCAACAAAACTCAACATCAAATTTCAAGGCCATTCAAATAGTGCAAGATGGCTTCATTTGGATGAAACATGGCCGTAACAACGATAATAGATGGCAAAAAAACTCAACATCAAATTTCAAGGCCATTGAATTAGAGCAAGATGCATTTATTTGGATGAAACATGGCCGTAACAACGATTATAGATGGCAACAAAACTCAACATCAAATTTCAAGGCCATTCAAATAGTGCAAGATGGCTTCATTTAGATGAAACATGGCCGTAACAACGATAATAGATGGCAAAAAAACTCAACATTAAATTTTAAGTACATGCAAATAGTTGAATATGGCTTCATTTGGATGAAACATGGCCGTAACAACGATAATAGATGGCAAAAAAACCTCAACATTAAATTTCAAGGCCATTCAAATAGTGCAAGATGGCTTCATTTGGATGAAACATGGCCGTAACAACGATAATAGATGGCAACAAAACTCAACATCAAATTTCAAGGCCATTCAACTAGTGCAAGATGGCTTCATTTGGATGAAACATGGCCGTAACAACGATAATAGATGGCAACAAAACTCAACATCAAATTTCAAGGCCATTCAAATAGAGAAAGATGCCTTTAGTTGGATGAAACATAGCCGTAACAACGATAATAGATGGCAACAAAACTCAACATCAAATTTCAAGGCCATTCAAATAGTGCAAGATGGCTTCATTTGGATGAAACATGGCCGTAACAACGATAATAGATGGCAAAAAAACTCAACATTAAATTTTAAGTACATGCAAATAGTTGAATATGGCTTCATTTGGATGAAACATGGCCGTAACAACGATAATAGATGGCAAAAAAATTCAACATCAAATTTCAAGGCCATTGAATTAGTGCAAGATGGCTTCATTTGGATGAAACACGGCCGTAACAACGATAATAGATGGCAACAAAACTCAACATCAAATTTCAAGGCCATTCAAATAGTGCAAGATGGCTTCATTTGGATGAAACATGGCCGTAACAACGATAATAGATGGCAAAAAAACTCAACATCAAATTTCAAGGCCATTGAATTAGAGCAAGATGCCTTCATTTGGATGAAACATGGCCGTAACAACGATTATAGATGGCAACAAAACTCAACATCAAATTTCAAGGCCATTCAAATAGTGCAAGATGGCTTCATTTGGATGAAACATGGCCGTAACAACGATAATAGATGGCAAAAAAACTCAACATTAAATTTTAATGACATGCAAATAGTTGAATATGGCTTCATTTGGATGAAACATGGCCGTAACAACGATAATAGATGGCAAAAAAAACTCAACATTAAATTTCAAGGCCATTCACATAGTGCAAGATGGCTTCATTTGGATGAAACATGGCCGTAACAACGATAATAGATGGCAACAAAACTCAACATCAAATTTCAAGGCCATTCAACTAGTGCAAGATGGCTTCATTTGGATGAAACATGGCCGTAACAACGATAATAGATGGCAACAAAACTCGACATCAAATTTCAAGGCCATTCAAATAGAGAAAGATGCCTTTAGTTGGATGAAACATGGCCGTAACAACGATAATAGATGGCAACAAAACTCAACATCAAATTTCAAGGCCATTCAACTAGTGCAAGATGGCTTCATTTGGATGAAACATGGCCGTAACAACGATAATAGATGGCAACAAAACTCAACATCAAATTTCAAGGCCATTCAAATAGAGAAAGATGCCTTTAGTTGGATGAAACATAGCCGTAACAACGATAATAGATGGCAACAAAACTCAACATCAAATTTCAAGGCCATTCAAATAGTGCAAGATGGCTTCATTTGGATGAAACATGGCCGTAACAACGATAATAGATGGCAACAAAACTCAACATTAAATTTTAAGTACATGCAAATAGTTGAATATGGCTTCATTTGGATGAAACATGGCCGTAACAACGATAATAGATGGCAACAAAACTCAACATCAAATTTCAAGGCCATTCAACTAGTGCAAGATGGCTTCATTTGGATGAAACATGGCCGTAACAACGATAATAGATGGCAAAAAAACTCAACATCAAATTTCAAGGCCATTCAAATAGAGCAAGATGCCTTTATTTGGATGAAACATAGCCGTAACAACGATAATAGATGGCAACAAAATTCAACATCAAATTTCAAGGCCATTCAAATAGTGCAAGATGGCTTCATTTGGATGAAACATGGCCGTAACAACGATAATAGATGGCAACAAAATTCAACATCAAATTTCAAGGCCATTCAAATAGAGCAAGATGCCTTTATTTGGATGAAACATAGCCGTAACAACGATAATAGATGGCAACAAAATTCAACATCAAATTTCAAGGCCATTCAAATAGTGCAAGATGGCTTCATTTGGATGAAACATGGCCGTAACAACGATAATAGATGGCAACAAAACTCAACATCAAATTTCAAGGCCATTCAAATAGTGCAAAATGGCTTCATTTGGATGAAACATGGCCGTAACAACGATAATAGATGGCAACAAAATTCAACATCAAATTTCAAGGCCATTGAATTAGTGCAAGATGCCTTTATTTGGATAAAACATGGCCGTAACAACGATAATAGATGGCAACAAAATTCAACATCAAATTTCAAGGCCATTCAACTAGTGCAAGAAGGCTTCATTTGGATGAAACATGGCCGTAACAAGGATAATAGATGGCAACAAAACTCAACATCAAATTTCAAGGCCATTGAAATAGTGCAAAATGGCTTCATTTGGATAAAACATGGCCGTAACAACGATAATAGATGGCAACAAAACTCAACATCAAATTTCAAGGCCATTGAATTAGTGCAATATGGCTTCATTTGGATGAAACATGGCCGTAACAACGATAATAGATGGCAACAAAATTCAACATCAAATTTCAAGGCCATTCCAAGTGTACAATATGGCTTCATTTGGATGAAACATGGCCGTAACAACGATAATAGATGGCAAAAAAACTCAACATCAAATTTCAAGGCCATTCAAATAGTGCATAATGGCTTCATTTGGATGAAACATGGCCGTAACAACGATAATAGATGGCAACAAAACTCAACATCAAATTTCAAGGCCATTCAAATAGTGCAATATGACTACATTTGGATATAACATGGCCGTAACAACGATAATAGATGGCAAAAAAACTCAACATCAAATTTCAAGGCCATTCAACTAGTGCAAGATGGCTTCATTTGGATGAAACATGGCCGTAACAACGATAATAGATGGCAACAAAACTCAACATCAAATTTCAAGGCCATTGAAATAGTGCAAAATGGCTTCATTTGGATAAAACATGGTCGTAACAACGATAATAGATGGCAACAAAACTCAACATCAAATTTCAAGGTCATTGAATTAGTGCAAGATGGCTTCATTTGGATGAAACATGGCCGTAACAACGATAATAGATGGCAACAAAATTCAACATCAAATTTCAAGGCCATTCCAATTGTACAATATGGCTTCATTTGGATGAAACATGGCCGTAACAACGATAATAGATGGCAACAAAACTCAACATCAAATTTCAAGGCCATTCAAATAGTACAAGATGGCTTCATTTGGATAAAACATGGTTGTAACAACGATAATAGATGGCAACAAAACTCAACATCAAATTTCAAGGCCATTCAAATAGTGCAAGATGGCTTCATTTGGATGAAACATGGCCGTAACAACGATAATAGATGGCAAAAAAACTCAACATCAAATTTCAAGGCCATTGAATTAGTGCAAGATGGCTTCATTTGGATGAAACATGGCCGTAACAACGATAATAGATGGCAACAAAATTCAACATCAAATTTCAAGGCCATTCAAATAGTGCAAGATAGCTTCATTTGGATGTAACATGGCCGTAACAACGATAATAGATGGCAACAAAATTCAACATTAAATTTCAAGGCCATTGAATTAGTGCAAGATGCCTTTATTTGGATGTAACATGGCCGTAACAACGATAATTTTTGTTTTCTTTGGCACAACAACCACTGTCAGTCAAGGTTCTGCCAAGTACCCACTAGTGAAGTGAGCTTGGCTTTCAGTGACTTATTGTTACCATAGCAGGATAGTCAGTCCTACGTATGGGAGCACTGTCTATTTGGGGCTTGAGCCCATGACGGGCATGTTGTTAAGTATGTTAACAACAATAATAGATGGCAACAAAATTCAACATCAAATTTCAAGGCCATTCAAATAGTGCAATATGGCTTCATTTGGATGAAACATGGCCGTAACAACGATAATAGATGGCAACAAAACTCAACATCAAATTTCAAGGCCATTCAAATAGTGCAAAATGGCTTCATTTGGATAAAACATGGCCGTAACAACGATAATAGATGGCAAAAAAACTCAACATCAAATTTCAAGGCCATTCAAATAGTGCAATATGGCTTCATTTGGATGAAACATGGCCGTAACAACGATAATAGATGGCAACAAAACTCAACATCAAATTTCAAGGCCATTGAATTAGAGCAAGATGCCTTTATTTGGATGAAACATGGCCGTAACAACGATAATAGATGGCAACAAAACTCAACATCAAATTTCAAGGCCATTCAAATAGTACAAGATGGCTTCATTTGGATAAAACATGGTTGTAACAACGATAATAGATGGCAACAAAATTCAACATCAAATTTCAAGGCCATTCAAATAGTGCAATATGGCTTCATTTGGATGAAACATGGCCGTAATAAGGATAATAGATGGCAACAAACTCAACATCAAATTTCAAGGCCATTCAAATAGTGCAAAATGGCTTCATTTGGATAAAACATGGCCGTAACAACGATAATAGATGGCAACAAAATTCAACATCAAATTTCAAGGCCATTCAAATAGTGCAATATGACTTCATTTGGATGAAACATGGCCGTAACAACGATAATAGATGGCAACAAAATTCAACATCAAATTTCAAGGCCATTCAAATAGTGCAAGATGGCTTCATTTGGATGAAACATGGCCGTAACAACGATAATAGATGGCAACAAAACTCAACATCAAATTTCAAGGCCATTCAAATAGTGCAAAATGGCTTCATAATGGATGAAACATGGCCGTAACAACGATAATAGATGGCAACAAAATTCAACATCAAATTTCAAGGCCATTGAAATAGTGCAAGATGCCTTTATTTGGATGAAACATGGCCGTAACAACGATAATAGATGGCAACAAAATTCAACATCAAATTTCAAGGCCATTCAAATAGTGCAAGATGGCTTCATTTGGATGAAACATGGCCGTAACAACGATAATAGATGGCAACAAAATTCAACATCAAATTTCAAGGCCAATGAATTAGTGCAAGATGCCTTCATTTGGATGTAACATGGCCGTAACAACGATAATTTTTTTTTTCTTTGGCACAACAACCACTGTCGGTCAAGGGCCTGCCAAGTACCCACTAGTGAAGTGAGCTTGGCTTTCGGTGACTTATTTTTACCATAGCAGGATAGTCAGTCCTACGTATGGGAGCACGGTCTATTTAGGGCTTGAACCCATGACGGGCATGTTGTTAAGTACGTTAACAACGATAATAGATGGCAAAAAAACTCAACATCAAATTTCAAGGCCATTCAAATAGTGCAATATGGCTTCATTTGGATGAAACATGGCCGTAACAACGATAATAGATGGCAACAAAATTCAACATCAAATTTCAAGGCCATTCAAATAGTGCAAGATGGCTTCATTTGGATGAAACATGGCCGTAACAACGATAATAGATGGCAACAAAATTCAACATCAAATTTCAAGGCCATTCAAATAGTGCAAGATGGCTTCATTTGGATGAAACATGGCCGTAACAACGATAATAGATGGCAAAAAAAAACTCAACATCAAATTTCAAGGCCATTCAAATAGTGCAAGATGGCTTCATTTGGATGAAACATGGCCGTAACAACGGTAATAGATGGCAACAAAACTCAACATCAAATTTCAAGGACATTCAAATAGTGCAATATGACTTCATTTGGATAAAACATGGCCGTAACAACGATAATAGATGGCAACAAACTCAACATCAAATTTCAAGGCCATTCAAATAGTGCAAGATGGCTTCATTTGGATAAAACATGGCCGTAACAACGATAATAGATGGCAACAAACTCAACATCAAATTTCAAGGCCATTCAAATAGTGCAAGATGGCTTCATTTGGATGAAACATGGCCGTAACAACGATAATAGATGGCAACAAAAATCAACATCAAATTTCAAGGCCATTCAAATAGTGCAAGATGGCTTCATTTGGATGAAACATAGCCAAAACAACGATAATAGATGGCAAAAAAACTCAACATCAAATTTCAAGGCCATTCAAATAGTGCAAAATGGCTTCATTTGGATGAAACATGGCCGTAACAACGATAATAGATGGCAACAAAACTCAACATCAAATTTCAAGGCCATTCAAATAGTGCAATATGGCTTCATTTGGATAAAACATGGCCAAAATAACGATAATAGATGGCAACAAAATTCAACATCAAATTTCAAGGCCATTCAAATAGTGCAAGATGGCTTCATTTGGACGAAACATGGCCGTAACAACGATAATAGATGGCAACAAAACTCAACATCAAATTTCAAAGCCATTGAATTAGTGCAAGATGGCTTCATTTGGATGAAACATGGCCGTAACAACGATAATAGATGGCAAAAAAAACTCAACATCAAATTTCAAGGACATTCAAATAGTGCAAGATGGCTTCATTTGGATAAAACGTGGCCGTAATAACGATAATAGATGGCAACAAACTCAACATCAAATGTCAAGGCCATTCAAATAGTGCAAGATGGCTTCATTTGGATGAAACATGGCCGTAACAACGATAATAGATGGCAAAAAAACTCAACATCAAATTTCAAGGCCATTCAAATACTGCAATATGGCTTCATTTGGATAAAACATGGCCAAAACAACGATAATAGATGGCAACAAAATTCAACATCAAATTTCAAGGCCATTCAAATAGTGCAAGATGGCTTCATTTGGATGAAACATGGCCGTAACAACGATAATAGATGGCAACAAAATTCAACATTAAATTTCAAGGCCATTGAAATAGTGCAAGATGCCTTTATTTGGATGTAACATGGCCGTAACAACGATATTTTTTTTTTCTTTTGCACAACAACCACTGTCGGTCAAGGGCCTGCCAAGTACCCACTAGTGAAGTGAGCTTGGCTTTCAGTGACTTATTGTTACCATAGCAGGATAGTCAGTCCTACGTATGGGAGCACGGTCTATTCGGGGCTTGAACCCATGACGGGCATGTTGTTAAGTACGTTAACAACGATAATAGATGGCAACAAAATTCAACATCAAATTTCAAGGCCATTCAAATAGTGCAAGATGGCTTCATTTGGATGAAACATGGCCGTAACAACGATAATAGATGGCAACAAAATTCAACATCAAATTTCAAGGCCAATGAATTAGTGCAAGATGCCTTTATTTGGATGTAACATGGCCGTAACAACGATAATTTTTTTTTCTTTGGCACAACAACCACTGTCAGTCAAGGTTCTGCCAAGTACCCACTAGTGAAGTGAGCTTGGCTTTCAGTGACTTATTGTTACCATAGCAGGATAGTCAGTCCTACGTATGGGAGCACTGTCTATTTGGGGCTTGAACCCATGACGGGCATGTTGTTAAGTATGTTAACAACAATAATAGATGGCAACAAAATTCAACATCAAATTTCAAGGCCATTCAACTAGTGCAAGATGGCTTCATTTGGATGAAACATGGCCGTAATAAGGATAATAGATGGCAACAAACTCAACATCAAATTTCAAGGCCATTCAAATAGTGCAAAATGGCTTCATTTGGATAAAACATGGCCGTAACAACGATAATAGATGGCAACAAAATTCAACATCAAATTTCAAGGCCATTGAAATAGTGCAAGATGCCTTTATTTGGATGAAACATGGCCGTAACAACGATAATAGATGGCAACAAAATTCAACATCAAATTTCAAGGCCATTCAAATAGTGCAAGATGGCTTCATTTGGATGAAACATGGCCGTAACAACGATAATAGATGGCAACAAAATTCAACATCAAATTTCAAGGCCAATGAATTAGTGCAAGATGCCTTCATTTGGATGTAACATGGCCGTAACAACGATAATTTTTTTTTCTTTGGCACAACAACCACTGTCGGTCAAGGGCCTGCCAAGTACCCACTAGTGAAGTGAGCTTGGCTTTCAGTGACTTATTTTTACCATAACAGGATAGTCAGTCCTACGTATGGGAGCACGGTCTATTTAGGGCTTGAACCCATGACGGGCATGTTGTTAAGTACGTTAACAACGATAATAGATGGCAAAAAAACTCAACATCAAATTTCAAGGCCATTCAAATAGTGCAATATGGCTTCATTTGGATGAAACATGGCCGTAACAACGATAATAGATGGCAACAAAATTCAACATCAAATTTCAAGGCCATTCAAATAGTGCAAGATGGCTTCATTTGGATGAAACATGGCCGTAACAACGATAATAGATGGCAACAAAATTCAACATCAAATTTCAAGGCCATTCAAATAGTGCAAGATGGCTTCATTTGGATGTAACATGGCCGTAACAACGATAATAGATGGCAAAAAAAAACTCAACATCAAATTTCAAGGCCATTCAAATAGTGCAAGATGGCTTCATTTGGATGAAACATGGCCGTAACAACGATAATAGATGGCAACAAAAATCAACATCAAATTTCAAGGCCATTGAATTAGTGCAAGATGGCTTCATTTGGATGAAACATGGCCGTAACAACGATAATAGATGGCAACAAAACTCAACATCAAATTTCAAGGCCATTCAAATAGTACAATATGGCTTCATTTGGATGAAACATGGCCGTAACAACGATAATAGATGGCAAAAAAAACTCAACATCAAATTTCAAGTCCATTCAAATAGTGCAATATGGCTTCATTTGGATGAAACATGGCCGTAACAACGATAATAGATGGCAACAAAATTCAACATCAAATTTCAAGGCCATTGAATTAGTGCAAGATGGCTTCATTTGGATGAAACATGGCCGTAACAACGATAATAGATGGCAACAAAACTCAACATCAAATTTCAAGGCCATTCAAATAGTGCAATATGACTTCATTTGGATGAAACATGGCCGTAACAACGATAATAGATGGCAACAAAATTCAACATCAAATTTCAAGGCATTGAAATAGTACAAGATGGCTTTATTTGGATGAAACATGGCCGTAACAACGATAATAGATGGCAACAAAAATCAACATCAAATTTCAAGGCCATTCAAATAGTGCAAGATGGCTTCATTTGGATGAAACATAGCCGTAACAACGATAATAGATGGCAAAAAAACTCAACATCAAATTTCAAAGCCATTCAAATAGTGCAAGATGGCTTCATTTGGATGAAACATGGCCGTAACAACGATAATAGATGGCAACAAAACTCAACATCAAATTTCAAGGCCATTCAAATAGTGCAAGATGGCTTCATTTGGATAAAACATGGCCGTAATAACGATAATAGATGGCAACAAACTCAACATCAAATTTCAAGGCGATTCAAATAGTGCAAGATGGCTTCATTTGGATGAAACATGGCCGTAACAACGATAATAGATGGCAACAAAAATCAACATCAAATTTCAAGGCCATTCAAATAGTGCAAGATGGCTTCATTTGGATGAAACATAGCCGTAACAACGATAATAGATGGCAAAAAAACTCAACATCAAATTTCAAGGCCATTCAAATAGTGCAAAATGGCTTCATTTGGATGAAACATGGCCGTAACAACGATAATAGATGGCAACAAAACTCAACATCAAATTTCAAGGCCATTCAAATAGTGCATTATGGCTTCATTTGGATAAAACATGGCCAAAACAACGATAATAGATGGCAACAAAATTCAACATCAAATTTCAAGGCCATTCAAATAGTGCAAGATGGCTTCATTTGGACGAAACATGGCCGTAACAACGATAATAGATGGCAAAAAAACTCAACATCAAATTTCAAGGCCATTCAAATAGTGCAAGATGGCTTCATTTGGATGAAACATGGCCGTAACAACGATAATAGATGGCAAAAAAACTCAACATCAAATTTCAAGGACATTCAAATAGTGCAAGATGGCTTCATTTGGATGAAACATGGCCGTAATAACGATAATCGATGGCAACAAACTCAACATCAAATTTCAAGGCCATTCAAATAATGCAAGATGGCTTCATTTGGATGAAACATGGCCGTAACAACGATAATAGATGGCAACAAAACTCAACATCAAAGTTCAAGGCCATTCAAATAGTGCAAAATGGCTTCATTTGGATGAAACATGGCCGTAACAACGATAATAGATGGCAAAAAAACTCATCATCAAATTTCAAGGCCATTCAAATACTGCAATATGGCTTCATTTGGATAAAACATGGCCAAAACAACGATAATAGATGGCAACAAAATTCAACATCAAATTTCAAGGCCATTCAAATAGTGCAAGATGGCTTCATTTGGACGAAACATGGCCGTAACAACGATAATAGATGGCAACAAAATTCAACATTAAATTTCAAGGCCATTGAAATAGTGCAAGATGCCTTTATTTGGATGTAACATGGCCGTAACAACGATATTTTTTTTTTCTTTTGCACAACAACCACTGTCGGTCAAGGGCCTGCCAAGTACCCACTAGTGAAGTGAGCTTGGCTTTCAGTGACTTATTGTTACCATAGCAGGATAGTCAGTCCTACGTATGGGAGCACGGTCTATTCGGGGCTTGAACCCATGACGGGCATGTTGTTAAGTACGTTAACAACGATAATAGATGGCAACAAAACTCAACATCAAATTTCAAGGCCAATGAATTAGTGCAAGATGGCTTCATTTGGATGTAACATGGCCGTAACAACGATAATAGATGGCAACAAAACTCAACATCAAATTTCAAGGCCATTCAAATAGTGCAAGATGGCTTCATTTGGATGAAACATGGCCGTAACTACGATAATAGATGGCAACAAAATTCAACATCAAATTTCAAGGACATTCAAATAGTGCAAGATGGCTTCATTTGGATGAAACATGGCCGTAACTACGATAATAGATGGCAACAAAATTCAACATCAAATTTCAAGGACATTCAAATAGTGCAAGATGGCTTCATTTGGATGAAACATGGCCGTAACAACGATAATAGATGGCAAAAAAAACTCAAAATCAAATTTCAAGGCCATTCAAATAGTGCAAGATGGTTTCATTTGGATGAAACATGGCCGTAACAACGATAATAGATGGCAAAAAAACTCAACATCAAATTTCAAGGCCATTCAAATACTGCAATATGGCTTCATTTGGATAAAACATGGCCAAAACAACGATAATAGATGGCAACAAAATTCAACATCAAATTTCAAGGCCATTCAAATAGTGCAAGATGGCTTCATTTGGACGAAACATGGCCGTAACAACGATAATAGATGGCAACAAAATTCAACATCAAATTTCAAGGCCATTCAAATAGTGCAAGATGGCTTCATTTGGATGAAACATGGCCGAAACAACGATAATAGATGGCAACAAAATTCAACATCAAATTTCAAGGCCATTCAAATAGTGCAAGATGGCTTCATTTGGATGAAACATGGCCGTAACAACGATAATAGATGGCAACAAAACTCAACATCAAATTTCAAGGACATTCAAATAGTGCAAGATGGCTTCATTTGGATGAAACATGGCCGAAACAACGATAATAGATGGCAACAAAATTCAACATCAAATTTCAAGGTCATTCAAATAGTGCAAGATGGCTTCATTTGGATGAAACATGGCCGTAACAACGATAATAGATGGCAAAAAAACTCAACATCAAATTTCAAGGCCATTCAAATAGTGCAAGATGGCTTTATTTGGATGAAACATGGCCGTAACAACGGTAATAGATGGCAACAAACTCAACATCAAATTTCAAGGCCATTGAATTAGTGCAAGATGGCTTCATTTGGATGAAACATGGCCGTAACAACGATAATAGATGGCAACAAAATTCAACATCAAATTTCAAGGCATTGAAATAGTACAAGATGGCTTTATTTGGATGAAACATGGCCGGAACAACGATAATAGATGGTAACAAAATTCAACATCAAATTTCAAGGCCATTCAAATAGTGCAAGATGGCTTCATTTGGATGAAACATGGCCGTAACAACGATAATGGTCATGCGTGCCACGATAAGGATGTGTGTAAGCTCCGATACAAACTGACTGCTGGAGCGAAGTGCGCGCCCGACCGCACCACGCGATGACACAAATAAGGGAAGAAACAAAGAAAAAACAACCAAAGCAACCTTCGCCGGTACTGTGCGCACAGGTAGAAGAAGGCAGAGCGCGAGAGCGAGAGAGGTGTAGTGTTTTTTCTCTGTCTCTGGCTCTGTGTAGTGGTGGACTGTACGCGAAAAACATTGGTGCCGCTTCAATGACATACGGCGCACGCACACTACCGGACCACGGCTTATTGCGACGAGTTTTGTGGTGCGCAGCGCGTAGGCGCAAAGGTAATACGCAGGGCCGAATACACACAGAGCGATGCGACAGCTACCAATACGCAGGGCGCTGCTGCCATGTCCTTTTTTTCTTCTTGCAGTCGTCGCTGTTTCTTTGCACACGCAGCCATACGCAGCGATTATTTGAACACAGACGCAAACAAACAGTGGCTCGTTTGGTCCGTCCATATCGCACCGTCGTTGCGCAAAGTGCGTATGCGTGACCAAGTGCGTTGTGTTGGTGTTGGTCGGGGAAGACCGCGCAAACTGCGTTTTCCTTTTACGGGGTATGCTGCTTCTCTTCTCTACGCTTGCTGGGACAGGGTTTGTTGTAAAAGTAATTGCATTTTTAGCACACAGAAATTCAAGCACGCGCAACAGAGCCGTGCCATGCGTTTCCAGTTTACGCGCACGAGACGAGCTAAGCTAACCCCGCGCCAAGCACGCACTCAGCTTATTTAATTTTCGTGCACTTTCCATCAACCTGTTGCACTGTCCCAAAACCGTCCACCATCTCCACCCCCATCGACTTTTACACACACACACACACACACACACACACACACACACACACATACACACACACACACACACACATACACTGACTTCAAAACCACTTGCGAAACGTTTTAGGTGGAGGGACGCACACACGGCTGGGTTAAACCGCTCATTTCACTTCCTTCACGCCAGGGTCACATACACGCACGCACGCACACACCCAACGCAAACGAACCGACGTGTCACGTCGGGTGGCTGGGAGCGTTACAATGCGGGAGGGGAGGGGGGGGAATACCACATTCGCAACGATACCCACCAACAACCCTTCTCACAACTCACTCCGTACACGTATACGACCATACGGGCGACCATACTTTGCCTGTCCCTGCCCCACACTCTCCCCGCACAACCGTAGATTCGGTAATTTCTGGTTGCCACCTACGCGATCGATCGATTTCTTTTTCTACTTCGACGATACCTTCGTATTGCGTGTACGGGGAAGTGCGTACCTTCGCTCAGTGGTTCGAGGTTCGTCGTTTGACAGATGGAAAACACAGGAAGGACCAAGGTGGATTTAAAAATATCAGGTGGTGGACTCTAGTGCATTTTGACAATTCGTCACTTGATGTAAGGTCCCCAGGATTTAAACTTTGTTTACATTAATTAAATTTGTTCATATAATTTATCTACCCCATTTTTTCGAATAAATATTCTTTAAAAATATATTTTGAACTATGTGAGTATTTCTTATGCAACATTAAAACATACATTAAAGTGTGTTATTTTGTGTTATTCTGTGAATTTATTCTAGAATTCTTTGTGTTTTCGACATTTTTGATGATAAAAATTAAGAAATCATTTTTTTTTTTCAATTTTTACCTTAATTCCTCATTATCTACGAGCCGCATGGACAATTTACTTGAGATTAGAACTCATGCTAGCATGATTTTAAATTTCGTGCATAAACAAATCATCAAATCTTTTGTTAATATATTACGTTTTTTCGATAAAATCAATAGACACACTAAAATGCACATAATAACAAAGAAATCTGTTATATTTGCTAAGCTTTGTGTGCGGAAACCAATGGTCAACGGTTCTAAAATGAAGTAAAGTCCCTCAACTATGGCGACCCCCCCAAAGCAAGGTGGATTAAAAATATCAGGTGGTGGATTAGGGCCTTTGGGGGGTCGCCATAGTTGAGGGACTTTACGTCATTTTTGAACCGTTAACCATTGGTTTCCGCACACAAAGCTTAGCAAATAGAACAGATTTCTTTGTTATTATGTGCATTTTTGTGTGTCTATTGGTTTTATCGAAAAAACGTAATATATTAACAAAAGATTTGATGATTTGTTTATGTACGAAATTTAAAATCATGTGAGTAAGAGTTCTAGTCTCGCGTAAATTGTCCATGCGGCTCGTCGATAATAAGGAATCAATGTGAAAATTGAAAAAATAATGGTTTTCTTAATTTTTATCTCAAGAAATGTAGAAAACACAATGAATTATGGAATAAATTCACGGAATAAAACAAAATAACAAACTTTAATCCATGTTCTAATGTTCAATAAGAACTCGCAAAGTCCAAAATATATTTTTAAAGAATATTTAATCGAAAAAATTGGGTAGATAAATTATATGAACAAATTTAATTAATGTAAACAAAGTTTGAATCCTGGGGACCTTACGTCAAGTGACGAATTGTCAAAATGCACTAGAGTCCACCACCTGATATTTTTAAATCCACCTTGCCCCCAAAGGCCCTAATCCACCACCTGATATTTTTAATCCACCTCGGTGAAGGACCCGCGGCCAAAGCTAGACATTCCAATTTGCTTTTGACAGCAGAGTGACCAGAATATCTGAACCTATATATCTGTATTCCTACCAATTTTTTATATGCCTGCCGATTCACAGATGACCGCAATAAAACTACCGATTTTCCATTTATCCTACCGAAATCACAGAAATTTGATTTTTCAGTCTTTTGCTATGCTATGCTCATTTGTTACTCAACGCGCTGATGCACGTTTGAAACCTGGTACTTGAAAAATGTAACATGCGTTGGGTATTCAAAATTTTATCCGTTAAAATTTAATGTTCATAATAAGTAGAAAATGTCAGTTGTGTGGATTCCGAGAATTGCTCGTCAAAGAAAATCATTTAAATTTGAAATTGAATCTCGCTGTCAGTGGTTAAAGTTTTAAAAAAATTATCGTTAAAATAATTGATCAAATTTAAATTGTCGCGTCAGTGCAGTCTCAACAGTGCTCCTGCCGAAATCTGAAAACATAGTCTGGCCACTCTGGCCCGCAGGGCAAAAGCTCGCTCGAAAGGTCAAAAACCGTGGCAAAACGTCAAAAATGACCGTCGCAAGCGCTTCCAAATCGTTGCGATTTTCCCTCGCTGGCGACGTCGTTTTTAAGTACTTCTGACGTCGGTTTTGACGTTTTGCGACGGTTTTACGACGGTGGCCGCCTTACCGTCCAAATAGACATACAGTGACAACGTCGCGCGCGACGACTTCGCCTTGACTTCGACTTTTAACTCAGTTATGTTTCGAGTTTTAACCTACCGAAAACTACCGATAAAATTTTTTATGCGCCTACCAAAAACCGCCAAAATAATCTGGCCACACTGTTTGACAGTGGGGAGAATTCATAGACAGAAAAAAATAATTTATTTTTTCATAAATAGGCTGTTTTGCTCCGTATTCCCTTTGTTTGATCTCTTTCATGTGAATTTTGATTGTTTATTTTCTCTTTTTGTTTGTGTGCTATATCGTTGCTTCATGTGGCCACCGCTTACCCGGCGCTCTAGCACCAATCGAACACGACATCGAACATGAAAAATGTATGGGATTTGACATGTTTGTCTTGTTTGTTTGTTTGTGTCTGACAGTGCACCTCCAAGGTGGATTAACCTTTAAGTTGGCAACCGGATACCCGGGTATTTTTTTTAACTTTAAACTGCAATAACTTTTGATTCATTGCTTTTATTGACCTGAAATTTTCCGTAGCCTCCCAACTTTTAATTTCTGATTTTTTGGTGCATAAGTTGTAATTTTAAACAGCCTATAAGTATTTTATTTTGATTTTTTTTTTAACTTTACCACATAAGTTGGCAACCAGCATACCCGGGTATTCCATACATTTTGTATGGAAAATGACGTTTCTCTTCTTCCTCTTTCCGTATTGTGCTTATTTTCGAGTCAAATTCAAGCGATTCCAAATTTCAATTTGACCGTTATTTTTATAATAAAATGAATAAACTATATGAATAAATGAAATAGAAGACAATATATGGTCGGCATTACTTGCTTACAGCATTAAAATATAAAAGCATTGTTTACCTATGAAAATCGTTAATTTTTTGTATCAAAACGTGTGGAATACCCGGGTATGCCGGTTGCCAACTTACGTGTGTAAATCTGGTTGCCAACTCTACGGTTAAAAATATCAGGTGGTGGATTAGGGCCTTTGGGGGGGTCGCCATAGTTGAGGGACTTTACGTCATTTTAGAACCGTTTACCATTGGTTTCCGCACACAAAGCTTAGCAAATATAACAGATTTCTTTGTTATTATGTGCATTTTAGTGTGTCTATTGATTTTATCGAAAAAACGTAATATATTAACAAAAGATTTGATGATTTGTTTATGCACGAAATTTAAAATCATGCTAGCATGAGTCCTAATCTCAAGTAAATTGTCCATGCGGCTCGTAGATAATGAGGAATTAAGGTAAAAATTGAAAAAAAAAATGATTTCTTAATTTTTATCATCAAAAATGTCAAAAACACAAAGAATTCTAGAATAAATTCACAGAATAACACAAAATAACACACTTTAATGTATGTTTCAATGTTAAATAAGAACTCTTCTTCTTCTTTGGCTCAACAACCGATGTCGGTCAAGGGCCTGCCTCTACCCACTTGTGGGCTTGGCTTTCAGCGACTAATTGATTCCTCACATAGCAGGATAGTCAGTCCTACGTATGGCGGCGCGGTCTATTTGGGGCTTGAACTCATGACGGGCGTGTTGTTAAGTCGTACGAGTTGACGACTGTACTACGAGACCTGAGAAATAAGAACTCCCAAAGTTCAAAATATATTTTTAAAGAATGTTTATTCGAAAAAATGGGGTAGATAAATTATATGAACAAATTTAATTAATGTAAACAAAGTTTGAATCCTGGGGACCTTACGTCAAGTGACGAATTGTCAAAATGCACTAGAGTCCACCACAAAGTGGGTTTATTATACAGGTGGGCTTATCCCGAACAAATTGACAGCCGTACTGTAGAAAAATGAAAACGAAATGACAGGAGGGGATTCGATCATTTGTTGATGTATGCGTGTGAACTCCAATGGCTATTTTGGATGATGTGTCGTAGTGTGGGTGAAAAACTACGTATCACAATCGAATCCCCTCCTGTCATTCGTTCGTCCAATATGGCCTTCCCGCCAAACCTATAAGCCCACCTAGTCCCTATACCCACTTTGGTCCACCACCTGATATTTTTAAATCCACCTTGGTGCACCTCCATATGATTACAGGCGGTCCCCGAGATACACGGTTAATGGGGACCGAAAACGGCCGCAAAATACCGCGTATCTCGAATTTCCGCGTAAGTCGAATCTCGTGGTTTCCTGCTAAAATATAACAAATTTTCGTGTAATTTTGCAAGTAGGGGGCGATTTTAGTCACTTTATGAATTATTTGATATGATTCTGACTGAATATAACTGTTTTAAACCTTTTGAAATAGTTTTTAACATTCGATCAAAACGGAAATTATTTGGCAATTTGAAATTGATGTGTCAAATCAGTACAATTTGCTCAAAGAATTGTCAAATTTAGAAAACCGCGTATCTCCGAATCCGCGTATAAGAGGTACCGTGTATCTCGGGGACCGCCTGTATATGGGTTTGATCGAGTCGGTTGTCGTGTTCGAGTGGTGCCAGAGCGCAGCCTAAGGCGGCGCTCTAGCAGCAATCGAACACGACATCCGACACGAACAAACCCATATAATCATATGGAGGTGCACTGTCAGACACAAACAAACAAACAAGACAAACATGTCAAATCCCATACATTTTTCATGTTCGATGTCGTGTTCGATTGGTGCTAGAGCGCCGGGTAAGGCGGCGCTCTGGGACCAATGGAACGAGACAAACAAACACGACTCTGTTCGATAGGTGCTCTGTCAGCTGTTCGATGTCTTATAGACCTGTCATGATGCACTGCAATACGCCTTTCTTTTCGTCTCGAAAATGAAGCATTTTCATAGTTTAAATGAATATCCACCTACAGGGGGAAGATTCAACTCATAATTTACTAGTGATTCACATCTATAGTAACATAGAAATCATTCAAATTTAATATTGAAAAATGTAAACAAACGTCCATGCCAAAACACATACAGTGCATACACATGGATTATGTACACACAATAGTTTAATACGTTTCAATCCTTTATATTTGATGTTATAATTGATTGAAAAGTTTAACAATAATTATTGATAGCTATTTTAAATATTTTGCACGCAATTTTAAGAAGAAAAAGAGACAAACTACGTAAACAAACTTAAAAATGTCCCGAATTGAATTCTATCTACTGTAGCTGTGAAGCGTTTGACAGCCAAGGTACTCACAGCACAGGTGGGTATCGAACATCACAGACAGAATCAACTGACATGTTCGACTCGACGTTTTTCTTGTTTGTTTGTTTGTGTCTGACAGTTTACCTCAATATGATTATATGGGTTTGTTCGTGTCGGATGTCGTGTTCGATTGCTGCTAGAGCGCCGCCTAACGCGCATGATCGGTTTGAGGGAACGGTCAGAACTTCGCCGCATGCGATTTTGCCGCAAGCTTTTGTATGGGATTTGACGTTAATTACAGCACTTGCGAATTTGCCGCATGCGGCGATGCGGCAAAATCAAAATCATTTGATATTGCCGCATCGCCGCATGCGATTTTATTTTAGATGTCTAAAATCATATACAATAATGATTATCATTATAAAGAAATAACTAAATATCATAATTATACCTTGAAAAGCTAGAAAATTGAGAAAACTCATTTCTTGCCGCATGCGGCAAAATCGCATGTGGCGAGGTTCTGACCGTTCCTTGAGCGGCGAAGGTTTATACATAACATTGTGCGGTATGGCTGGCAACACGGCTCTTAAACACAAATTGACCGTTGCGAAAAATTGATCGGCGGAAGAAATCTTTCCACACAATAGTTTTGTTATTTATAGATTGCTGCAATGGCTTAATTTTACTGTGAATTTCTACGTCTAATTTATGTTTCAAAAAACAGCTGCCGGGAATGATTACACGGAAACAGGTAATTTAAGCAGTAATGGTGGCGGAATCAGTCACTGGATCGGAGTAGGTACTGTATTGGATCGAAAACTGGGACAGATCAAGGATCTGTTCCATGATAGAGGTACATTAAGGTACAATATTATAACCACAGTAAAAAAGGGAGCAGTATCTCGACCCATTCCAGGAACGGTACGGATTCAGACTCATTTCCATGGCATATCGGTTCAAGATCAACTATAGGAGAGGTTTGAGGATCAGTACCAGGGTAGAAATGATTTCTGAATTAGTTCCAGCAATTGTATAGGGGTGGTACAAATTCCAGGTTCGATACGAGTTATGTTCGGTACGATGGCTAGAACTATTAAGGATTGGGAATCAGTTTCAGAAGCGGTATGGACTCAGTATCAGTTCCAATATGGATTCTGGACCATTTTCATAATCTGAACCTAAGTTTGCTCAGTGCCGGTATTAGCTTCATTAACGTCTTTGGTCTTGGTTTAAAATTTGTCTCTCTTTTTCTGCCACGTGGATTGCAGGGGCATCGGAGAATTCAATTTGTTTTAAATATCTTTACCTTTCATAGTAAAGCCTCCGAAATTAGTTCGCGAAGTCCTGTTATCCAGTTAAATTATAGTGCCGATTATCTGACTCGATTGCGTGAGAAAAGTCTCAAAAACTTTGTGTTGGTATTATGATGCGAGTTTGACAGTTCAATTGCTTCTCGTTTGACATACCAAACTTAACGAAGCAGTTTGACGGGCGTTTGCATTACCTGACTCAAAAGAAGACCGGTTTTTATCAAACGTTTTGCCGTTAGGTCGAAGTGACGGAAAGTGAGTTGATAAATTGTGCATTGTTATCAATATCTGGAACAAATTACGCAAAATGTAAGTACAAAAAAAAAATCGAAATGATATTATGCAGTGAAAATAATGTGAATAACACACCGATTTTTTTTATGTTATATAGGACAACTGGTGAAGCACGTACTACTAGAGTACAATACCAGCAGTTGGTTACGCTGCTAGAAGAGGTACCCGAAATAGCACGAGGGCTATTTAAGGGAGACCAAAAAAGCTTCTGGACTAAAGTGGAGTCCAATAACCAATAACTCGCCAGTGCGACCTGGAAGCGGGTACGTTTTTATATTTCTTATTGTAATATATACGCGTGCTTATGTTGGTATTAATATGTGATACCATTGTTCTCTTTTCTGTCACTCTCTCGAGACGCTTTTATTGGGCACTACTGCCATTATTTTTTTTTTTTTATCGTCGCCAACATGCCGTTGATGGCATGTTGTATGGCAAGGCATGGGATGCACCTGGCAAATTAATATACAAGGGAGCGCCGTTTATCCGGGTACCTTTTATCCGGCTTTCCGTTTATCCGTGCTGTTGAGAAATGATAGTTCAATACAAAAGTGACATTGGGTTATGAGGAGGATATTTGAAAAAGCGGTTATAAGAGCACATTGTCATAACAAAAAACACTGTAATTAATGGCAAATTTTAAAAATTCTCTTTTGAAAAACATGAAGTTAATAAAAACTGGGTTATTTTTATTCAAAATAAGAAAAATTTCCAAAAAATCACCATGAATTGGTGATAAAATATATCATTTGACTCATTATCCGTGTTATTCGCTTATCCGGGCGAAGTCAAGTCCCCAGAAACCCGGATAAACGGCGCTCCACTGTACTACAATTTATTGTTTTATATTTCAGGTTTGGTTTGATTATAAATGTGCGGTGAAAAGGAAGCTGCGGGACAATAAAAAATCCCTTAATGCTACTGGAGGTGGGCCATTCGCCCAAAAGCCATTAAATGACTTAGAGGAAAGAGTGGCAAATTTCTGTAATTTGCATCTAACATTAGTAGGGAATTCAGGAAACTGTCATGGACTGAAAAATAATACGATTAATAATGAAAATCCACCTCCTGAACCAAGTATTCATATAGGGTAAACGTACCTATAGTGGTGGTATTTTTTCAGTCTTTTGCTATGCTATGCTCATTTGTTACTCATCGCGCTGATGCACGTTTGAAACCTCCCAAGTGACATTTTCGAGCAGATTGTTAGCGTTTTTCGAGTTGCTGGAAGCTTAAAGAGCAGGCTTAAAACTGGCTTAAAGAGCAAGCGATATTCCAGAGTTTAAGCTTATTATAACAGTTGAAACGTCAGAGTGAAGCGCTTTTTTTGGTGCCATTTTAAGAATTGTCATCACGTTGTGCACAAGCTACCGACCCAAAACAAAACATGCGTAATCTTCAATCCGTATCAAACAAAAAGTTTATTATAAAACACTCTCTCACGTTGTTTTGTTATTTCCCCTGCGTTTCTCCGCTATTCGGATACTCCTGGATAGATCGTGTATTTCTTCTTACTCAGTGTTTTGGTTGTTGAACACCGAGGACGAAACTGCAAGCTTCTTGTTTGTCCGGCTTCTACCGAAGTTCTGACATAAACATCAACGCTTCAACACATCGTTGTTCACTCACACATCCATGTTTTCAAGCGTTTATATGAGGCAATGGGTTAAATCGAGCTGTTCACAAGGAGTTTAAGCTAAAATTGTAGAACAGTTGTCACCTGGGCTGGTACTTGAAAAATGTAACATGCGTTGGGTATTCAAAATTTTATCCGTTAAAATTTAATGTTCATAATAAGTAGAAAATGTCAGTTGTGTGGATTCCGAGAATTGCTCGTCAAAGAAAATCATTTAAATTTGAAATGGAATCTCGCTGTCAGTGGTTAAAGTTTTAAAAAAATTATCGTTAAAATAATTGATCAAATTTAAATTGTCGCGTCAGTGCAGTCTCAACAGTGCTCCGGCCGAAATCTGAAAACATAGTCTGGCCACTCTGGCCCGCAGGGCAAAAGCTCGCTCGAAAGGTCAAAAACCGTGGCAAAACGTCAAAAATGACCGTCGCAAGCGCTTCCAAATCGTTGCGATTTTCCCTCGCTGGCGACGTCGTTTTTAAGTACTTCTGACGTCGGTTTTGACGTTTTGCGACGGTTTTACGACGGTGGCCGCCTTACCGTCCAAATAGACATACAGTGACAACGTCGCGCGCGACGACTTCGCCTTGACTTCGACTTTTAACTCAGTTATGTTTCGAGTTTTAACCTACCGAAAACTACCGATAAAATTTTTTATGCGCCTACCAAAAACCGCCAAAATAATCTGGCCACACTGTTTGACAGTGGGGAGAATTCACAGACAGAAAAAAAATAATTTATTTTTTCATAAATAGGCTGTTTTGCTCCGTATTCCCTTTGTTTGATCTCTTTCATGTGAATTTTGATTGTTTATTTTCTCTTTTTGTTTGTGTGCTATATCGTTGCTTCATGTGGCCACCGCTTACCCGGCGCTCTAGCACCAATCGAACACGACATCGAACATGAAAAATGTATGGGATTTGACATGTTTGTCTTGTTTGTTTGTTTGTGTCTGACAGTGCACCTCCAAGGTGGATTAACCTTTAAGTTGGCAACCGGATACCCGGGTATTTTTTTTAACTTTAAACTGCAATAACTTTTGATTCATTGCTTTTATTGACCTGAAATTTTCCGTAGCCTCCCAACTTTTAATTTCTGATTTTTTGGTGCATAAGTTGTAATTTTAAACAGCCTATAAGTATTTTATTTTGATTTTTTTTTTAACTTTACCACATAAGTTGGCAACCAGCATACCCGGGTATTCCATACATTTTGTATGGAAAATGACGTTTCTCTTCTTCCTCTTTCCGTATTGTGCTTATTTTCGAGTCAAATTCAAGCGATTCCAAATTTCAATTTGACCGTTATTTTTATAATAAAATGAATAAACTATATGAATAAATGAAATAGAAGACAATATATGGTCGGCATTACTTGCTTACAGCATTAAAATATAAAAGCATTGTTTACCTATGAAAATCGTTAATTTTTTGTATCAAAACGTGTGGAATACCCGGGTATGCCGGTTGCCAACTTACGTGTGTAAATCTGGTTGCCAACTCTACGGTTAAAAATATCAGGTGGTGGATTAGGGCCTTTGGGGGGGTCGCCATAGTTGAGGGACTTTACGTCATTTTAGAACCGTTGACCATTGGTTTCCGCACACAAAGCTTAGCAAATATAACAGATTTCTTTGTTATTATGTGCATTTTAGTGTGTCTATTGATTTTATCGAAAAAACGTAATATATTAACAAAAGATTTGATGATTTGTTTATGCACGAAATTTAAAATCATGCTAGCATGAGTCCTAATCTCAAGTAAATTGTCCATGCGGCTCGTAGATAATGAGGAATTAAGGTAAAAATTGAAAAAAAAAATGATTTCTTAATTTTTATCATCAAAAATGTCAAAAACACAAAGAATTCTAGAATAAATTCACAGAATAACACAAAATAACACACTTTAATGTATGTTTCAATGTTAAATAAGAACTCTTCTTCTTCTTTGGCTCAACAACCGATGTCGGTCAAGGGCCTGCCTCTACCCACTTGTGGGCTTGGCTTTCAGCGACTAATTGATTCCTCACATAGCAGGATAGTCAGTCCTACGTATGGCGGCGCGGTCTATTTGGGGCTTGAACTCATGACGGGCGTGTTGTTAAGTCGTACGAGTTGACGACTGTACTACGAGACCTGAGAAATAAGAACTCCCAAAGTTCAAAATATATTTTTAAAGAATGTTTATTCGAAAAAATGGGGTAGATAAATTATATGAACAAATTTAATTAATGTAAACAAAGTTTGAATCCTGGGGACCTTACGTCAAGTGACGAATTGTCAAAATGCACTAGAGTCCACCACAAAGTGGGTTTATTATACAGGTGGGCTTATCCCGAACAAATTGACAGCCGTACTGTAGAAAAATGAAAACGAAATGACAGGAGGGGATTCGATCATTTGTTGATGTATGCGTGTGAACTCCAATGGCTATTTTGGATGATGTGTCGTAGTGTGGGTGAAAAACTACGTATCACAATCGAATCCCCTCCTGTCATTCGTTCGTCCAATATGGCCTTCCCGCCAAACCTATAAGCCCACCTAGTCCCTATACCCACTTTGGTCCACCACCTGATATTTTTAAATCCACCTTGGTGCACCTCCATATGATTACAGGCGGTCCCCGAGATACACGGTTAATGGGGACCGAAAACGGCCGCAAAATACCGCGTATCTCGAATTTCCGCGTAAGTCGAATCTCGTGGTTTCCTGCTAAAATATAACAAATTTTCGTGTAATTTTGCAAGTAGGGGGCGATTTTAGTCACTTTATGAATTATTTGATATGATTCTGACTGAATATAACTGTTTTAAACCTTTTGAAATAGTTTTTAACATTCGATCAAAACGGAAATTATTTGGCAATTTGAAATTGATGTGTCAAATCAGTACAATTTGCTCAAAGAATTGTCAAATTTAGAAAACCGCGTATCTCCGAATCCGCGTATAAGAGGTACCGTGTATCTCGGGGACCGCCTGTATATGGGTTTGATCGAGTCGGTTGTCGTGTTCGAGTGGTGCCAGAGCGCAGCCTAAGGCGGCGCTCTAGCAGCAATCGAACACGACATCCGACACGAACAAACCCATATAATCATATGGAGGTGCACTGTCAGACACAAACAAACAAACAAGACAAACATGTCAAATCCCATACATTTTTCATGTTCGATGTCGTGTTCGATTGGTGCTAGAGCGCCGGGTAAGGCGGCGCTCTGGGACCAATCGAACGAGACAAACAAACACGACTCTGTTCGATAGGTGCTCTGTCAGCTGTTCGATGTCTTATAGACCTGTCATGATGCACTGCAATACGCCTTTCTTTTCGTCTCGAAAATGAAGCATTTTCATAGTTTAAATGAATATCCACCTACAGGGGGAAGATTCAACTCATAATTTACTAGTGATTCACATCTATAGTAACATAGAAATCATTCAAATTTAATATTGAAAAATGTAAACAAACGTCCATGCCAAAACACATACAGTGCATACACATGGATTATGTACACACAATAGTTTAATACGTTTCAATCCTTTATATTTGATGTTATAATTGATTGAAAAGTTTAACAATAATTATTGATAGCTATTTTAAATATTTTGCACGCAATTTTAAGAAGAAAAAGAGACAAACTACGTAAACAAACTTAAAAATGTCCCGAATTGAATTCTATCTACTGTAGCTGTGAAGCGTTTGACAGCCAAGGTACTCACAGCACAGGTGGGTATCGAACATCACAGACAGAATCAACTGACATGTTCGACTCGACGTTTTTCTTGTTTGTTTGTTTGTGTCTGACAGTTTACCTCAATATGATTATATGGGTTTGTTCGTGTCGGATGTCGTGTTCGATTGCTGCTAGAGCGCCGCCTAACGCGCATGATCGGTTTGAGGGAACGGTCAGAACTTCGCCGCATGCGATTTTGCCGCAAGCTTTTGTATGGGATTTGACGTTAATTACAGCACTTGCGAATTTGCCGCATGCGGCGATGCGGCAAAATCAAAATCATTTGATATTGCCGCATCGCCGCATGCGATTTTATTTTAGATGTCTAAAATCATATACAATAATGATTATCATTATAAAGAAATAACTAAATATCATAATTATACCTTGAAAAGCTAGAAAATTGAGAAAACTCATTTCTTGCCGCATGCGGCAAAATCGCATGTGGCGAGGTTCTGACCGTTCCTTGAGCGGCGAAGGTTTATACATAACATTGTGCGGTATGGCTGGCAACACGGCTCTTAAACACAAATTGACCGTTGCGAAAAATTGATCGGCGGAAGAAATCTTTCCACACAATAGTTTTGTTATTTATAGATTGCTGCAATGGCTTAATTTTACTGTGAATTTCTACGTCTAATTTATGTTTCAAAAAACAGCTGCCGGGAATGATTACACGGAAACAGGTAATTTAAGCAGTAATGGTGGCGGAATCAGTCACTGGATCGGAGTAGGTACTGTATTGGATCGAAAACTGGGACAGATCAAGGATCTGTTCCATGATAGAGGTACATTAAGGTACAATATTATAACCACAGTAAAAAAGGGAGCAGTATCTCGACCCATTCCAGGAACGGTACGGATTCAGACTCATTTCCATGGCATATCGGTTCAAGATCAACTATAGGAGAGGTTTGAGGATCAGTACCAGGGTAGAAATGATTTCTGAATTAGTTCCAGCAATTGTATAGGGGTGGTACAAATTCCAGGTTCGATACGAGTTATGTTCGGTACGATGGCTAGAACTATTAAGGATTGGGAATCAGTTTCAGAAGCGGTATGGACTCAGTATCAGTTCCAATATGGATTCTGGACCATTTTCATAATCTGAACCTAAGTTTGCTCAGTGCCGGTATTAGCTTCATTAACGTCTTTGGTCTTGGTTTAAAATTTGTCTCTCTTTTTCTGCCACGTGGATTGCAGGGGCATCGGAGAATTCAATTTGTTTTAAATATCTTTACCTTTCATAGTAAAGCCTCCGAAATTAGTTCGCGAAGTCCTGTTATCCAGTTAAATTATAGTGCCGATTATCTGACTCGATTGCGTGAGAAAAGTCTCAAAAACTCTGTGTTGGTATTATGATGCGAGTTTGACAGTTCAATTGCTTCTCGTTTGACATACCAAACTTAACGAAGCAGTTTGACGGGCGTTTGCATTACCTGACTCAAAAGAAGACCGGTTTTTATCAAACGTTTTGCCGTTAGGTCGAAGTGACGGAAAGTGAGTTGATAAATTGTGCATTGTTATCCCAAGTGCCACAAATCCACTAAACGACCACTAAACGGCTTCTAAACGACTCAAGTTCTCTACCTAAACGGAATATAGAAAGACTTCGTTTAGCAGACGGCAAACGACTCATGCATTCTAAAAATAGCAAAAAAGCTGGTGGCGCTCTCTGTTGGTGGGATACCCCAACCAGTGGAGCTTCATGGCTTGGAGGAGAGCTTTCTCATTTCCTCTGTACTGTTATATGGTTTCGCATTGAAGTTATGCATCGCTAGAACTAGAACGGCGATACTGTTGTTTAAATACGAAACTCCAATGGACACCACCAGCACTGAAGCAAGTGAGATTTTAGTAATGGTCGTTGGTGTTGATACCCACGTATCTTGACCACACGACCATTCATATAGATTTTTGCTCAGAAAGTTAGAAGGCTATTTAGGTAATGATAAGAAGAAACTTGTCGAAACACCACATTGCAAGAAAAGGATAGCAATATAATGATGAGTTGTAATACGCCATCTATTGATCAAACCAATGAAGCTGTGGAACTTTCATTTTTTTTTCTATGGATATTCAATTTTCCAGTCGTTTAAGCTTAATCTGTGGCGCTTGGGATCAATATCTGGAACAAATTACGCAAAATGTAAGTACAAAAAAAAAAATCGAAATGATATTATGCAGTGAAAATAATGTGAATAACACACCGATTTTTTTTATGTTATATAGGACAACTGGTGAAGCACGTACTACTAGAGTACAATACCAGCAGTTGGTTACGCTGCTAGAAGAGGTACCCGAAATAGCACGAGGGCTATTTAAGGGAGACCAAAAAAGCTTCTGGACTAAAGTGGAGTCCAATAACCAATAACTCGCCAGTGCGACCTGGAAGCGGGTACGTTTTTATATTTCTTATTGTAATATATACGCGTGCTTATGTTGGTATTAATATGTGATACCATTGTTCTCTTTTCTGTCACTCTCTCGAGACGCTTTTATTGGGCACTACTGCCATTATTTTTTTTTTTTTATCGTCGCCAACATGCCGTTGATGGCATGTTGTATGGCAAGGCATGGGATGCACCTGGCAAATTAATATACAAGGGAGCGCCGTTTATCCGGGTACCTTTTATCCGGCTTTCCGTTTATCCGTGCTGTTGAGAAATGATAGTTCAATACAAAAGTGACATTGGGTTATGAGGAGGATATTTGAAAAAGCGGTTATAAGAGCACATTGTCATAACAAAAAACACTGTAATTCATGGCAAATTTTAAAAATTCTCTTTTGAAAAACATGAAGTTAATAAAAACTGGGTTATTTTTATTCAAAATAAGAAAAATTTCCAAAAAATCACCATGAATTGGTGATAAAATATATCATTTGACTCATTATCCGTGTTATTCGCTTATCCGGGCGAAGTCAAGTCCCCAGAAACCCGGATAAACGGCGCTCCACTGTACTACAATTTATTGTTTTATATTTCAGGTTTGGTTTGATTATAAATGTGCGGTGAAAAGGAAGCTGCGGGACAATAAAAAATCCCTTAATGCTACTGGAGGTGGGCCATTCGCCCAAAAGCCATTAAATGACTTAGAGGAAAGAGTGGCAAATTTCTGTAATTTGCATCTAACATTAGTAGGGAATTCAGGAAACTGTCATGGACTGAAAAATAATACGATTAATAATGAAAATCCACCTCCTGAACCAAGTATTCATATAGGGTAAACGTACCTATAGTGGTGGTATTTTTTCAGTCTTTTGCTATGCTATGCTCATTTGTTACTCATCGCGCTGATGCACGTTTGAAACCTCCCAAGTGACATTTTCGAGCAGATTGTTAGCGTTTTTCGAGTTGCTGGAAGCTTAAAGAGCAGGCTTAAAACTGGCTTAAAGAGCAAGCGATATTCCAGAGTTTAAGCTTATTATAACAGTTGAAACGTCAGAGTGAAGCGCTTTTTTTGGTGCCATTTTAAGAATTGTCATCACGTTGTGCACAAGCTACCGACCCAAAACAAAACATGCGTAATCTTCAATCCGTATCAAACAAAAAGTTTATTATAAAACACTCTCTCACGTTGTTTTGTTATTTCCCCTGCGTTTCTCCGCTATTCGGATACTCCTGGATAGATCGTGTATTTCTTCTTACTCAGTGTTTTGGTTGTTGAACACCGAGGACGAAACTGCAAGCTTCTTGTTTGTCCGGCTTCTACCGAAGTTCTGACATAAACATCAACGCTTCAACACATCGTTGTTCACTCACACATCCATGTTTTCAAGCGTTTATATGAGGCAATGGGTTAAATCGAGCTGTTCACAAGGAGTTTAAGCTAAAATTGTAGAACAGTTGTCACCTGGGCTGGTACTTGAAAAATGTAACATGCGTTGGGTATTCAAAATTTTATCCGTTAAAATTTAATGTTCATAATAAGTAGAAAATGTCAGTTGTGTGGATTCCGAGAATTGCTCGTCAAAGAAAATCATTTAAATTTGAAATTGAATCTCGCTGTCAGTGGTTAAAGTTTTAAAAAAATTATCGTTAAAATAATTGATCAAATTTAAATTGTCGCGTCAGTGCAGTCTCAACAGTGCTCCTGCCGAAATCTGAAAACATAGTCTGGCCACTCTGGCCCGCAGGGCAAAAGCTCGCTCGAAAGGTCAAAAACCGTGGCAAAACGTCAAAAATGACCGTCGCAAGCGCTTCCAAATCGTTGCGATTTTCCCTCGCTGGCGACGTCGTTTTTAAGTACTTCTGACGTCGGTTTTGACGTTTTGCGACGGTTTTACGACGGTGGCCGCCTTACCGTCCAAATAGACATACAGTGACAACGTCGCGCGCGACGACTTCGCCTTGACTTCGACTTTTAACTCAGTTATGTTTCGAGTTTTAACCTACCGAAAACTACCGATAAAATTTATTATGCGCCTACCAAAAACCGCCAAAATAATCTGGCCACACTGTTTGACAGTGGGGAGAATTCACAGACAGAAAAAAAATAATTTATTTTTTCATAAATAGGCTGTTTTGCTCCGTATTCCCTTTGTTTGATCTCTTTCATGTGAATTTTGATTGTTTATTTTCTCTTTTTGTTTGTGTGCTATATCGTTGCTTCATGTGGCCACCGCTTACCCGGCGCTCTAGCACCAATCGAACACGACATCGAACATGAAAAATGTATGGGATTTGACATGTTTGTCTTGTTTGTTTGTTTGTGTCTGACAGTGCACCTCCAAGGTGGATTAACCTTTAAGTTGGCAACCGGATACCCGGGTATTTTTTTTATTTTATTTTGATTTTTTTTTTTAACTTTACCACATAAGTTGGCAACCAGCATACCCGGGTATTCCATACATTTTGTATGGAAAATGACGTTTCTCTTCTTCCTCTTTCCGTATTGTGCTTATTTTCGAGTCAAATTCAAGCGATTCCAAATTTCAGTTTGACCGTTATTTTTATAATAAAATGAATAAACTATATGAATAAATGAAATAGAAGACAATATATGGTCGGCATTACTTGCTTACAGCATTAAAATATAAAAGCATTGTTTACCTATGAAAATCGTTAATTTTTTGTATCAAAACGTGTGGAATACCCGGGTATGCCGGTTGCCAACTTACGTGTGTAAATCTGGTTGCCAACTCTACGGTTAAAAATATCAGGTGGTGGATTAGGGCCTTTGGGGGGGTCGCCATAGTTGAGGGACTTTACGTCATTTTAGAACCGTTGACCATTGGTTTCCGCACACAAAGCTTAGCAAATATAACAGATTTCTTTGTTATTATGTGCATTTTAGTGTGTCTATTGATTTTATCGAAAAAACGTAATATATTAACAAAAGATTTGATGATTTGTTTATGTACGAAATTTAAAATCATGTGAGTAAGAGTTCTAGTCTCGCGTAAATTGTCCATGCGGCTCGTCGATAATAAGGAATCAATGTGAAAATTGAAAAAATAATGGTTTTCTTAATTTTTATCTCAAGAAATGTAGAAAACACAATGAATTATGGAATAAATTCACGGAATAAAACAAAATAACAAACTTTAATCCATGTTCTAATGTTCAATAAGAACTCGCAAAGTCCAAAATATATTTTTAAAGAATATTTAATCGAAAAAATTGGGTAGATAAATTATATGAACAAATTTAATTAATGTAAACAAAGTTTGAATCCTGGGGACCTTACGTCAAGTGACGAATTGTCAAAATGCACTAGAGTCCACCACCTGATATTTTTAAATCCACCTTGCCCCCAAAGGCCCTAATCCACCACCTGATATTTTTAATCCACCTCGGTGAAGGACCCGCGGCCAAAGCTAGACATTCCAATTTGCTTTTGACAGCAGAGTGACCAGAATATCTGAACCTATATATCTGTATTCCTACCAATTTTTTATATGCCTGCCGATTCACAGATGACCGCAATAAAACTACCGATTTTCCATTTATCCTACCGAAATCACAGAAATTTTATTTTTCAGTCTTTTGCTATGCTATGCTCATTTGTTACTCATCGCGCTGATGCACGTTTGAAACCTGGTACTTGAAAAATGTAACATGCGTTGGGTATTCAAAATTTTATCCGTTAAAATTTAATGTTCATAATAAGTAGAAAATGTCAGTTGTGTGGATTCCGAGAATTGCTCGTCAAAGAAAATCATTTAAATTTGAAATTGAATCTCGCTGTCAGTGGTTAAAGTTTTAAAAAAATTATCGTTAAAATAATTGATCAAATTTAAATTGTCGCGTCAGTGCAGTCTCAACAGTGCTCCTGCCGAAATCTGAAAACATAGTCTGGCCACTCTGGCCCGCAGGGCAAAAGCTCGTTCGAAAGGTCAAAAACCGTGGCAAAACGTCAAAAATGACCGTCGCAAGCGCTTCCAAATCGTTGCGATTTTCCCTCGCTGGCGACGTCGTTTTTAAGTACTTCTGACGTCGGTTTTGACGTTTTGCGACGGTTTTACGACGGTGGCCGCCTTACCGTCCAAATAGACATACAGTGACAACGTCGCGCGCGACGACTTCGCCTTGACTTCGACTTTTAACTCAGTTATGTTTCGAGTTTTAACCTACCGAAAACTACCGATAAAATTTTTTATGCGCCTACCAAAAACCGCCAAAATAATCTGGCCACACTGTTTGACAGTGGGGAGAATTCACAGACAGAAAAAAATAATTTATTTTTTCATAAATAGGCTGTTTTGCTCCGTATTCCCTTTGTTTGATCTCTTTCATGTGAATTTTGATTGTTTATTTTCTCTTTTTGTTTGTGTGCTATATCGTTGCTTCATGTGGCCACCGCTTACCCGGCGCTCTAGCACCAATCGAACACGACATCGAACATGAAAAATGTATGGGATTTGACATGTTTGTCTTGTTTGTTTGTTTGTGTCTGACAGTGCACCTCCAAGGTGGATTAACCTTTAAGTTGGCAACCGGATACCCGGGTATTTTTTTTATTTTATTTTGATTTTTTTTTTTAACTTTACCACATAAGTTGGCAACCAGCATACCCGGGTATTCCATACATTTTGTATGGAAAATGACGTTTCTCTTCTTCCTCTTTCCGTATTGTGCTTATTTTCGAGTCAAATTCAAGCGATTCCAAATTTCAGTTTGACCGTTATTTTTATAATAAAATGAATAAACTATATGAATAAATGAAATAGAAGACAATATATGGTCGGCATTACTTGCTTACAGCATTAAAATATAAAAGCATTGTTTACCTATGAAAATCGTTAATTTTTTGTATCAAAACGTGTGGAATACCCGGGTATGCCGGTTGCCAACTTACGTGTGTAAATCTGGTTGCCAACTCTACGGTTAAAAATATCAGGTGGTGGATTAGGGCCTTTGGGGGGGTCGCCATAGTTGAGGGACTTTACGTCATTTTAGAACCGTTGACCATTGGTTTCCGCACACAAAGCTTAGCAAATATAACAGATTTCTTTGTTATTATGTGCATTTTAGTGTGTCTATTGATTTTATCGAAAAAACGTAATATATTAACAAAAGATTTGATGATTTGTTTATGCACGAAATTTAAAATCATGCTAGCATGAGTTCTAATCTCAAGTAAATTGTCCATGCGGCTCGTAGATAATGAGGAATTAAGGTAAAAATTGAAAAAAAAAAAATGATTTCTTAATTTTTATCATCAAAAATGTCGAAAACACAAAGAATTCTAGAATAAATTCACAGAATAACACAAAATAACACACTTTAATGTATGTTTTAATGTTGCATAAGAAATACTCACATAGTTCAAAATATATTTTTAAAGAATATTTATTCGAAAAAATGGGGTAGATAAATTATATGAACAAATTTAATTAATGTAAACAAAGTTTAAATCCTGGGGACCTTACATCAAGTGACGAATTGTCAAAATGCACTAGAGTCCACCACCTGATATTTTTAAATCCACCTTGGTCCTTCCTGTGTTTTCCATCTGTCAAACGACGAACCTCGAACCACTGAGCGAAGGTACGCACTTCCCCGTACACGCAATACGAAGGTATCGTCGAAGTAGAAAAAGAAATCGATCGATCGCGTAGGTGGCAACCAGAAATTACCGAATCTACGGTTGTGCGGGGAGAGTGTGGGGCAGGGACAGGCAAAGTATGGTCGCCCGTATGGTCGTATACGTGTACGGAGTGAGTTGTGAGAAGGGTTGTTGGTGGGTATCGTTGCGAATGTGGTATTCCCCCCCCTCCCCTCCCGCATTGTAACGCTCCCAGCCACCCGACGTGACACGTCGGTTCGTTTCCGTTGGGTGTGTGCGTGCGTGCGTGTATGTGACCCTGGCGTGAAGGAAGTGAAATGAGCGGTTTAACCCAGCCGTGTGTGCGTCCCTCCACCTAAAACGTTTCGCAAGTGGTTTTGAAGTCAGTGTATGTGTGTGTGTGTGTGTGTAAAAGTCGATGGGGGTGGAGATGGTGGACGGTTTTGGGACAGTGCAACAGGTTGATGGAAAGTGCACGAAAATTAAATAAGCTGAGTGCGTGCTTGGCGCGGGGTTAGCTTAGCTCGTCTCGTGCGAGTAAACTGGAAACGCATGGCACGGCTCTGTTGCGCGTGCTTGAATTTCTGTGTGCTAAAAATGCAATTACTTTTACAACAAACCCTGTCCCAGCAAGCGTAGAGAAGAGAAGCAGCATACCCCGTAAAAGGAAAACGCAGTTTGCGCGGTCTTCCCCGACCAACACCAACACAACGCACTTGGTCACGCATACGCACTTTGCGCAACGACGGCGCGATATGGACGGACCAAACGAGCCACTGTTTGTTTGCGTCTGTGTTCAAATAATCGCTGCGTATGGCTGCGTGTGCAAAGAAACAGCGACGACTGCAAGAAGAAAAAAAGGACACGGCAGCAGCGCCCTGCGTATTGGTAGCTGTCGCATCGCTCTGTGTGTATTCGGCCCTGCGTATTACCTGTGCGCCTACGCGCTGCGCACCACAAAACTCGTCGCAATAAGCCGTGGTCCGGTAGTGTGCGTGCGCCGTATGTCATTGAAGCGGCACCAATGTTTTTCGCGTACAGTCCACCACTACACAGAGCCAGAGACAGAGAAAAAACACTACACCTCTCTCGCTCTCGCGCTCTGCCTTCTTCTACCTGTGCGCACAGTACCGGCGAAGGTTGCTTTGGTTGTTTTTTCTTTGTTTCTTCCCATATTTGTGTCATCGCGTGGTGCGGTCGGGCGCGCACTTCGCTCCAGCAGTCAGTTTGTATCGGAGCTTACACACATCCTTATCGTGGCACGCATGGCCATTATCGTTGTTACGGCCATGTTTCATCCAAATGAAGCCATCTTGCACTATTTGAATGGCCTTGAAATTTGATGTTGAATTTTGTTACCATCTATTATCGTTGTTCCGGCCATGTTTCATCCAAATAAAGCCATCTTGTACTATTTCAATGCCTTGAAATTTGATGTTGAATTTTGTTGCCATCTATTATCGTTGTTACGGCCATGTTTCATCCAAATGAAGCCATCTTGCACTAATTCAATGGCCTTGAAATTTGATGTTGAATTTTGTTGCCATCTATTACCGTTGTTACGGCCATGTTTCATCCATATAAAGCCATCTTGCACTATTTGAATGGCCTTGAAATTTGATGTCGAATTTTGTTGCCATCTATTATCGTTGTTACGGCCATGTTTCATCCAAATGAAGCCATCTTGCACTATTTGAATGGCCTTGAAATTTGATGTTGAATTTTGTTACCATCTATTATCGTTGTTACGGCCATGTTTCATCCAAATAAAGCCATCTTGTACTATTTCAATGCCTTGAAATTTGATGTTGAATTTTGTTACCATCTATTATCGTTGTTCCGGCCATGTTTCATCCAAATAAAGCCATCTTGTACTATTTCAATGCCTTGAAATTTGATGTTGAATTTTGTTGCCATCTATTATCGTTGTTACGGCCATGTTTCATCCAAATGAAGCCATCTTGCACTAATTCTGTGGTATTCTACTTTGCTCCGCTTCGCTTGATGTCCTCGTACCAACTCAACCTGTCGTATCCTGTTTGCCGTGCAATAGGGATGGTGCACCTCGCACCGGATTATCATTCCGTGTCGCCATCCCATCCGGACTTGTCATCCCTGTTTGTCATCATGGCTTAGTGATGGGCATGCTTGTTTGCCATACCACATCACTCCTTTTTTTGTTTGTTTTTATTCCCATTGGATTCCCATATACCATTACCTATGAGTGCAATTTAATTTCTAAATAAATTCCTATTCTCTTACATAATCTGTCAACCTAGCTGGTGGATTTCTCTTTCTCTGACAATGCGTTATGTCCTTACTCAATGTTTCCCCCGATGTTTGCGCTTCCTGTGTTCCCGATTCCTTATCAACCAATTTCTCAATTTTCTTTAAGTGGGCTACATTTCTCTTATAGCATCTGCTCGTTTCTTGGTCCTCAATCGTTACCCTTGATCCATCTTTTCCTATCACCACAAACTCCTTTGGGTTGAAGTTTGTTTGCAGTTTGTTACCCGGGAGCATATTTTGCGCTAGCACTATATCTCCTTCTGAGATGGACGATTTGCGTGCTCGTCTCCTTTCATCTTCGTTTGTTTTTCCTTTCCATTTCCGCGTTTGGTCTTGATCCCTTATTTCCTCTCTTATTACGGCGGTCTCTATATCTTCCAATGCCGGTATTTTTGAACGAATGGTTTTTCCGTATAATAGCTCGGTAGGTGTTTTCCCTGTTGTGGAGTGCGGTGTTGTGTAGTACATCATAAGATATTCTTCTAAGTCCTTTTTCCAATCCCTTCCTAAACCTGCACTTATCTTTAGTCTTTTTAACAACGATCGATTTTGGCGTTCAACTAGACCGTTTTCTTGAGGCCAGTACGGGGTGGAATGATTTAGATGTATGCCATGCTCTCGGCTGTACGATTCAAATTCCGTTCCGACCAGTTGTTTCGCGTTATCTAATGTTATAGTTCTCGGGAACCCTAGTCGCGTAAATATTTTTGCCAACTTCCCTACCGTATCTTTGGCTGTTATTCTGGTCATTATTTCCACTTCTTTGTACCTACTAAAATAATCTACGAGTACCAATAAATATGAACCACACGGTAATGGCCCTAGGAAATCAAGTGCAACGTCGACCCACGGTCTTAAGGGTAACGAGCGTCGTGTCATTGGTTCTGGCTTTCCCGGGTTTTCTACCAGACGACATCCCTCGCATCCAACAACGTGTTTTGCAACCTCTCGATCCATTCCGGGCCACCAAACTCTATTCCTTAATCGGCGTTTCATGACGGACTCCCCCGGGTGTCCCTCGTGGGCTAGCTCTAACATCCTTGGCCGTAGCGCTTTCGGTACAACTAGTTTGTTACCCCTAATAATCATATCCCCCGCCATACCTAGCTCTTCTTTGAAAGGGGCATATGGTTTGGTTTCTACCTCGTTCCAGCTACCAGATTGGAGGCTATCTCTAACCTTCAATAATTCTTCATCTATCTTGGCAGCGTCTTCTAACTCCTGTACGTCTATGGCTGCCGATTCCATTATGGCCCATATCATATGTTTATTTTCCTGCTCGAATGGAATTCCCTCTTTATTATCCACCAATTGCGATAATGGATCCGCTATATTATTTGAGCCTTTCCTGTATTTTACCACGTAATTGAAAGACTGCAATCTCAACAGCCATCTTTCAATACGGGCACATGGACGTGATGAGGGCTTAAAAATGACTTCTAACGGTTTATGGTCCGTTTCCAATTCAAAGATACGTCCTAGCAAGTACGGAGCAAACCTCTCTACCGCCCAAACCAATGCCAAAGCTTCTTTCTCTGTCTGGCAGTAACGCTGTTCAGTATCTGTCAAACTCTTACTAGCATACGCTATTGGTCTAGGTAGATCGTCTTGTGAGCCCTCGAATTGAACTAGTACTGCACCTAATGCAACCGGCGAAGCGTCAGCGATAACTCTTGTTCTCATGGAATTATCAAAAAAATGTAAGAGTTTTACGTCCGCCACCATTGTTTTCAATTTCTCGAATGCTCCTTTTTGACTATTCCCCCATTCGAACTTGATTCCTTTATGTGTTAACTCGCGTAGTGGTGCCGTTATTGTTGCCAGGTTTGGCAGAAATCTTCCTAAATATGTTATTAGGCCTAAAAAACTTCGAACTTCTTCTGCGGAAGAAGGTGCCCGAAATTTTCGCAACGCCTCAATTTTTCCTTCTGTGGGTTCGATGCCGTGACTCGAAATTCTATGCCCTAGAAATTCGATCACCGGTACTTTAAATACGCATTTTTCCTGATTTAATAATATGCCCTGTTTCCGTATCTCGTCCAGAACCGCTCGTAGGGCCTCATCATGTTCCCTCTCAGATTTTCCGAAAACCAAAATATCGTCAATGTAATTGACTGCATTTGAACTGCATTTTGCTAACACCTGCTCCATAATTTTCTGAAAAACCTCCGGTGCTATCACAATACCAAACATGAGTCGTTTGTACCTGAATAGGCCCATATGGGTTATGAATGTTGTTATGTACCTACATTTCTCATCCAGTTCCACCTGGTGAAATGCATCCTTTATGTCTAATCTACTAAAGATTTTAGCCGATGTAAATCTAGGCAAAAAATCTTCTATTGTAGGCATAAAATGCCTTTCTCTTACAATCGCTGCGTTTGCTCTACGCATGTCAACACATAGTCTTAGATCTCCGTTATCTTTTACGATCGGTACTAGTGGTGAAACCCATTCACAGCCTCCCTCCACCGGTTCTATAATATCTTTTTCAAGCAGATACTTAATCTTCTCCTCTATCTTATCTAACAGTGCTATTGGTGGGCGTCGCGGATGTTGGCATACGGGTTGTACATCGCAGTCAATAGGTATTTTTACCTTTAGCCCTTTTATCTTCGGGAAAACGTTCCGTTCACTATGCTCTATAGCCTTAACCCCGTGTGTGCTCGGCAACCCTATAAATAACACTCCTAACTCCTTAGCCGTAATTCGACCTAGTAGCGACTGTTGGCTTCCTTTTATAACATAAAATGAAGCTGGCTTGCATATCCGTCTCCCCTCATCCTCAATTTCAACCGACGCCTCAAATTTGCCTAATACCGTTAACGGCTTAGCCTTTTCTCCATATGGTAAAAATATCTCCTTGCACTCTGTTAGATTTACCCCTCTTTCTATAACATTTCTTCTGAGATATTCCCATGCTTTCTCGCTTATTATGTTTTTGTTGCATCCCGAATCAACTAAAACATGCAGCATCACACCTCTCACTTTAATCCACAGCATCTCTCCCCCATCGCTGATGTTGTAGATGAAATTTTCTGTGCTTGATTTTCCTTCTTCTTCTTCTTCAGTCCGGTTTTCGATAGCCCTAACTCTTTCCTGTCGGTAACGTTTCGCCCCATTATTGTCATTTCCTCCTTGCCTTTTGGTGGATCCAGGTGTGCGGCACTGCGAACCAAAATGTCCGACCTTCTTACATTTATAGCACTCCTTATTACGTGCAGGACATTTTGGATCAGCCGCCAAATGATCCTTTTTCCCGCATCTGAAACACTCTCTCTTGGCCGGAACCACACGGTTAACCTGTTCGCTTGCATTATAGTCCCTTGTTTCGACTTTTCCTGGTGCAAGTATTTCTCGTGCCTGCCTTTTAACTGATTCGTACGAGCTAACTACTTGAATCATTTGTTCTACATTCATCGCTTTATGTTGTAACAATTTTTCTTTTAGTTCATTTGGCGCGAATAATATTACTTTATCGATGACACTATTCGCTCTAGCTTCCTCTTCAGTCTTGCCGAAACAACACTTTTGGGCCAAACTTTGACACCTGAACGTGAACTGTTCAATCGTTTCACCCTGCTCCGGCTTTAGTGTCCAGAATTGATTCCGTTCAAAAACCTCGTGCTGCTTGGGACAAAAGTATTCGTCCAACTTTTGAATAGCCACATTATAAGGATCAATACCTTGGCTCGCGTCTTCCTTTACATCCGCGCCTGGTATAGTGGCAAAGATTTCCTGCACATCTGGTCCCGCCCTTGCCAAGAAAATGTTTCGTATCTTAGTTCTGTTCTTCTCTTCGGTTGCCGCAATGATGAAGTCAAAATTTCTTTTGTACTTAACCCATTCGCTTCTGATAGAATTCCGATCCATCGACCTAAAAAGGAAATGAGAAATGTTCCAAGTGTCCATTCCTTGAAACCATTATACATTATTAGCACATGTGCTCATTCTTTTGTTCGTCCACCCATTTTGTTTTTTTTTTCTAAACCCATCTGACCCTTTCTCCATTTTCTTTTCTGTTCTCCGACAGATTCTTTTTTTTTTCGTGTAGTTTGCGCTCCGGCAAGAAATCATATTTCTAATAAATGCTCTCCGGCATTCCTTGTTAGCTAGCGATCCACGCAGTTTCAAGTGTGTTTTTTTTCTCCGGCATTCATTGTTTGCTTGCGATCCACGCATTTGCATGTGTATGCTTCTAACTCGTGCACTCCGGCTTTCATTTCATGTCTTGCGATCCACGCATTTGCATGTGTGTGTGTTTCTAAGCATGCCCTCCGGCGACCCTTTCTTTCTGATCATTCGCTCTCCTGCAGATGATCATAACACATAAACTAGGACACAGTTACACTTTGGACATTCACAACTACTACATTTATTATTAACCTTTGGTTTTTTTCCTTTCTTTCCACAATTTCACTCAATCACTTTCTTTTGTTCACCGTTTTAACCTCGTCGCCAGTTGTGGTATTCTACTTTGCTCCGCTTCGCTTGATGTCCTCGTACCAACTCAACCTGTCGTATCCTGTTTGCCGTGCAATAGGGATGGTGCACCTCGCACCGGATTATCATTCCGTGTCGCCATCCCATCCGGACTTGTCATCCCTGTTTGTCATCATGGCTTAGTGATGGGCATGCTTGTTTGCCATACCACAAATTCAATGGCCTTGAAATTTGATGTTGAGTTTTGTTGCCATCTATTATCGTTGTTACGGCCATGTTACATTCAAATAAAGGCATCTTGCACTAATTCATTGGCTTTGAAATTTGATGTTGAATTTTGTTGCCATCTATTATCGTTGTTACGGCCATGTTTCATCCAAATGAAGCCATCTTGCACTATTTGAATGGCCTTGAAATTTGATGTTGAATTTTGTTGCCATCTATTATCGTTGTTACGGCCATGTTTCATCCAAATGAAGCCATCTTGCACTATTTGAATGGCCTTGAAATTTGATGTTGAATTTTGTTGCCATCTATTATCGTTGTTAACGTACTTAACAACATGCCCGTCATGGGTTCAAGCCCCGAATAGACCGTGCTCCCAGACGTAGGACTGACTATCCTGCTATGGTAACAATAAGTCACTGAAAGCCAAGCTCACTTCACTAGTGGGTACTTGGCAGGCCCTTGACCGACAGTGGTTGTTGTGCAAAAGAAAAAAAAAAATATCGTTGTTACGGCCATGTTACATCCAAATAAAGGCATCTTGCACTATTTCAATGGCCTTGAAATTTAATGTTGAGTTTTGTTGCCATCTATTGTCGTTGTTACGGCCATGTTATATCTTAATGAAGTCATATTGCACTATTTGAATTGCCTTGAAATTTGATGTTGAGTTTTGTTGCCATCTATTATCGTTGTTACGGCCATGTTTCATCCAAATGAAGCCATATTGCACTATTTCAATGGCCTTGAAATTTGATGTTGAGTTTTGTTGCCATCTATTATCGTTGTTACGGCCATGTTATATCCAAATGAAGTCATATTGCACTATTTGAATGGCCTTGAAATTTGATGTTGAATTTTGTTGCCATCTATTATCGTTGTTACGGCCATGTTTCATCCAAATGAAGCCATCTTGCACTATTTGAATGGCCTTGAAATTTGATGTTGAGTTTTGTTGCCATTTATTATCGTTGTTACGGCCATGTTTCATCCAAATGAAGCCATCTTGCACTATTTGAATGGCCTTGAAATTTGATGTTGAATTTTGTTGCCATCTATTATCGTTGTTACGGCCATGTTTCATCCAAATAAAGCCATCTTGCACTATTTGAATGGCCTTGAAATTTGATGTTGAATTGTGTTGCCATCTATTATCGTTATTACGGCCATGTTTCATCCAAATAAAGGCATCTTGCTCTAATTCAATGGCCTTGAAATGTGATGTGGAGTTTTTTTGCCATCTATTATCGTTGTGACGGCCATGTTTCATCCAAATGAAGCCATCTTGCACTATTTGAATGGCCTTGAAGTTTGATGTTTAGTTTTTTTACCATCTATTATCGTTGTTACGGCCATGTTATATCCAAATGAAGTCATATTGCACTATTTGAATGGCCTTGAAATTTTATGTTGAGTTTTTTTACCATCTATTATCGTTGTTACGGCCATGTTTCATCCAAATGAAGCCATCTTGCACTATTTGAATGGCCTTGAAATTTGATGTTGAGTTTTGTTGCCATCTATTATCGTTGTTACGGCCATGTTTCATCCAAATGAAGCCATCTTGCTCTAATTCATTGGCCTTGAAATTTGATGTTGAGTTTTGTTGCCATCTATTATCGTTGTTACGGCCATGTTTCATCCAAATAAAGGCATCTTGCTCTAATTCAATGGCCTTGAAATTTGATGTTGAGTTTTGTTGCCATCTATTATCGTTGTTACGGCCGTGTTTCATCCAAATGAAGCCATCTTGCACTATTTGAATGGCCTTGAAATTTGATGTTGAATTTTGTTGCCATCTATTATCGTTGTTACGGTTATGTTTCATCCAAATGAAGCCATCTTGCACTATTTGAATTTCCTTGAAATTTGATGTTGAGTTTTGTTGCCATTTATTATCGTTGTTACGGCCGTGTATCATCCAAATGAAGCCATCTTGCACTATTTGAATGGCCTTGAAATTTGATGTTGAGTTTTGTTGCCATCTATTATCGTTGTTACGGCCATGTTATATCCAAATGAAGTCATATTGCACTATTTGAATGGCCTTGAAATTTGATGTTGAATTTTGTTGCCATCTATTATCGTTGTTACGGCCATGTTTCATCCAAATGAAGCCATCTTGCACTATTTGAATGGCCTTGAAATTTGATGTTTAGTTTTTTACCATCTATTATCGTTGTTACGGCCATGTTTCATCCAAATGAAGCCATCTTGCACTATTTGAATGGCCTTGAAATTTGATGTTGAATTTTGTTGCCATCTATTATCGTTGTTACGGCCATGTTTCATCCAAATGAAGCCATCTTGCACTATTTGAATGGCCTTGAAATTTGATGTTGAGTTTTGTTGCCATCTATTATCGTTGTTACGGCCGTGTTTCATCCAAATGAAGTCATATTGCACTATTTGAATGGCCTTGAAATTTGATGTTGAATTTTGTTGCCATCTATTATCGTTGTTACGGCCATGTTTCATCCAAATGAAGCCATCTTGCACTATTTGAATGGCCTTGAAATTTGATGTTTAGTTTTTTACCATCTATTATCGTTGTTACGGCCATGTTTCATCCAAATGAAGCCATCTTGCACTATTTGAATGGCCTTGAAATTTGATGTTGAGTTTTGTTGCCATCTATTATCGTTGTTACGGCCATGTTTCACCCAAATGAAGCCATCTTGCACTATTTGAATGGCCTTGAAATTTGATGTTGAGTTTTGTTGCCATCTATTATCGTTGTTACGGCCATGTTTCATCCAAATGAAGCCATATTGCACTATTTCAATGGCCTTGAAATTTGATGTTTAGTTTTTTTGCCATCTATTATCGTTGTTACGGCCATGTTTCATCCAAATGAAGCCATCTTGCACTATTTGAATGGCCTTGAAATTTGATGTTGAATTTTGTTGCCATCTATTATCGTTGTTACGGCCATGTTTCATCCAAATGAAGGTATCTTGCACTAATTCATTGGCCTTGAAATTTGATGTTGAATTTTGTTGCCATCTATTATCGTTGTTACGGCCATGTTTCATCCAAATGAAGCCATCTTGCACTAATTCATTGGCCTTGAAATTTGATGTTGAATTTTGTTGCCATCTATTATCGTTGTTACGGCCATGTTTCATCCAAATGAAGCCATCTTGCACTATTTCAATGGCCTTGAAATTTGATGTTGAGTTTTGTTGCCATTTATTATCGTTGTTACGGCCATGTTTCATCCAAATGAAGCCATCTTGCACTATTTGAATGGCCTTGAAATTTGATGTTGAGTTTTGTTGCCATCTATTATCGTTGTTACGGCCATGTTTCATCCAAATGAAGCCATCTTGCACTATTTGAATGGCCTTGAAATTTGATGTTGAGTTTTGTTGCCATCTATTATCGTTGTTACGGCCGTGTATCATCCAAATGAAGCCATCTTGCACTATTTGAATGGCCTTGAAATTTGATGTTGAGTTTTTTTGCCATCTATTATCGTTGTTACGGCCATGTTTCATCCAAATAAAGGTATCTTGCACTAATTCATTGGCCTTGAAATTTGATGTTGAATTTTGTTGCCATCTATTATCGTTGTTACGGCCGTGTTTCATCCAAATGAAGCCATCTTGCACTAATTCATTGGCCTTGAAATTTGATGTTGAATTTTGTTGCCATCTATTATCGTTGTTACGGCCATGTTTCATCCAAATGAAGCCATCTTGCTCTAATTCAATGGCCTTGAAATTTGATGTTGAGTTTTTTTGCCATCTATTATCTTTGTTACGGCCATGTTTCATCCAAATGAAGCCATCTTGCACTATTTGAATGGCCTTGAAATTTGATGTTGAATTTTGTTGCCATCTATTATCGTTGTTACGGCCATGTTTCATCCAAATGAAGCCATCTTGCACTATTTGAATGGCCTTGAAATTTGATGTTGAATTTTGTTGCCATCTATTATCGTTGTTACGGTTATGTTTCATCCAAATGAAGCCATCTTGCACTATTTGAATGGCCTTGAAATTTGATGTTGAGTTTTTTTGCCATCTATTATCGTTGTTACGGCCATGTTTCATCCAAATGAAGCCATCTTGTACTATTTGAATGGCCTTGAAATTTGATGTTGAGTTTTTTTGCCATCTATTATCGTTGTTACGGCCATGTTTCTTCCAAATAAAGCCATCTTGCTCTATTTGAATGGCCTTGAAATTTGATGTTGAATTTTGTTGCCATCTATTATCGTTGTTACGGCCATGTTTCATCCAAATGAAGCCATCTTGCACTATTTGAATGGCCTTGAAATTTGATGTTGAGTTTTGTTGCCATCTATTATCGTTGTTACGGCCATGTTTCATCCAAATGAAGCCATATTGCACTCATTGAATGGCCTTGAAATTTGATGTTGAATTTTGTTGCCATCTATTATCGTTGTTACGGCCATGTTTCATCCAAATGAAGCCATTTTTCACAAATTCAATGGCCTTGAAATTTGATGTTGAATTTTGTTGCCATCTATTATCGTTGTTACGGCCATGTTTCATACAAATGAAGCCATCTTGCACTATTTGAATGTCCTTGAAATTTGATGTTGAATTTTGTTGCCATCTATTATCGCTGTTACGGCCGTGTTTCATCCAAATAAAGCCATCTTGCACTATTTGAATGGCCTTGAAATTTGATGTTGAGTTTTGTTGCCATCTATTATCGTTGTTACGGCCATGTTTTATCCAAATGAAGCCATATTGCAATATTTGAATGGCCTTTAAATTCGATGTTGAATTTTGTTGCCATCTATTATCGTTGTTACGGCCATGTTTCATCCAAATGAAGCCATCTTGCACTAATTCAATGGCCTTGAAATTTGATGTTGAATTTTGTTACCATCTATTACCGTTGTTACGGCCATGTTTCATCAAAATAAAGCCATATTGCACTATTGGAATGGCCTTGAAATTGGATGTTGAATTTTGTTGCCATCTATTATCGTTGTTACGGCCATGTTTCATCCAAATGAAGCCATCTTGCACTATTTGAATGGCCTTGAAATTTGATGTTGAGTTTTGTTGCCATCTATTATCGTTGTTACGGCCATGTTTCATCCAAATGAAGCCATCTTGCACTATTTGCATGGCCTTGAAATTTGATGTTGAATTTTGTTGCCATCTATTATCGTTGTTACGGCCATGTTTCATCCAAATAAAGGCATCTTGCTCTAATTCAATGGCCTTGAAATTTGATGTTGAGTTTTGTTGCCATCTATTATCGTTGTTACGGCCGTGTTTCATCCAAATGAAGCCATCTTGCACTATTTGAATGGCCTTGAAATTTGATGTTGAATTTTGTTGCCATCTATTAGCGTTGTTACGGCCATGTTTCATCCAAATGAAGCCATCTTGCACTATTTGAATGGCCTTGAAATTTGATGTTGAGTTTTGTTGCCATCTATTATCGTTGTTACGGCCATGTTTCATCCAAATGAAGCCATCTTGCACTATTTAAATGGCCTTGAAATTTGATGTTGAGTTTTGTTAACATCTATTATCGTTGTTACGGCCATGTTATATCCAAATGAAGGCATATTGCACTATTTGAATGGCCTTGAAATTTGATGTTGAATTTTGTTGCCATCTATTATCGTTGTTACGGCCATGTTTCATCCAAATGAAGCCATCTTGCACTATTTGAATGGCCTTGAAATTTGATGTTGAGTTTTTTGCCATTTATTGTTGTTGTTACGGCCATGTTTCATCCAAATAAAGCCATCTTGCACTATTTGAATGGCCTTGAAATTTGATGTTGAGTTTTGTTGCCATCTATTATCGTTGTTACGGCCATGTTTCATCCAAATGAAGCCATATTGCACTATTTCAATGGCCTTGAAATTTGATGTTGAGTTTTGTTGCCATTTATTATCGTTGTTACGGCCATGTTTCATCCAAATGAAGCCATCTTGCTCTAATTCAATGGCCTTGAAATGTGATGTGGAGTTTTTTTGCCATCTATTATCGTTGTGACGGCCATGTTTCATCCAAATGAAGCCATCTTGCACTATTTGAATGGCCTTGAAATTTGATGTTGAGTTTTGTTGCCATCTATTATCGTTGTTACGGCCATGTTTCATCCAAATGAAGCCATATTGCACTATTTCAATGGCCTTGAAATTTGATGTTGAGTTTTGTTGCCATTTATTATCGTTGTTACGGCCATGTTTCATCCAAATGAAGCCATCTTGCTCTATTTGAATGGCCTTGAAATTTGATGTTTAGTTTTGTTGCCATCTATTATCGTTGTTACGGCCATGTTTCATCCAAATGAAGCCATCTTGCACTATTTGAATGGCCTTGAAATTTGATGTTGAGTTTTTTTGCCATCTATTATCGTTGTTACGGCCATGTTTCATCCAAATAAAGGTATCTTGCACTAATTCATTGGCCTTGAAATTTGATGTTGAGTTTTGTTGCCATCTATTATCGTTGTTACGGCCGTGTTTCATCCAAATGAAGCCATCTTGCACTAATTCATTGGCCTTGAAATTTGATGTTGAATTTTGTTGCCATCTATTATCGTTGTTACGGCCATGTTTCATCCAAATGAAGCCATCTTGCACTATTTGAATGGCCTTGAAATTTGATGTTGAATTTTGTTGCCATCTATTATCGTTGTTACGGCCATGTTTCATCCAAATGAAGCCATCTTGCACTATTTGAATGGCCTTGAAATTTGATGTTGAGTTTTGTTGCCATCTATTATCGTTGTTACGGCCATGTTTCATCCAAATGAAGCCATCTTGCACTATTTGAATGGCCTTGAAATTTGATGTTGAGTTTTGTTGCCATCTATTATCGTTGTTACGGCCGTGTATCATCCAAATGAAGCCATCTTGCACTATTTGAATGGCCTTGAAATTTGATGTTGAGTTTTTTTGCCATCTATTATCGTTGTTACGGCCATGTTTCATCCAAATAAAGGTATCTTGCACTAATTCATTGGCCTTGAAATTTGATGTTGAATTTTGTTGCCATCTATTATCGTTGTTACGGCCGTGTTTCATCCAAATGAAGCCATCTTGCACTAATTCATTGGCCTTGAAATTTGATGTTGAATTTTGTTGCCATCTATTATCGTTGTTACGGCCATGTTTCATCCAAATGAAGCCATCTTGCTCTAATTCAATGGCCTTGAAATTTGATGTTGAGTTTTTTTGCCATCTATTATCTTTGTTACGGCCATGTTTCATCCAAATGAAGCCATCTTGCACTATTTGAATGGCCTTGAAATTTGATGTTGAATTTTGTTTGCCATCTATTATCGTTGTTACGGCCATGTTTCATCCAAATGAAGCCATCTTGCACTAATTCATTGGCCTTGAAATTTGATGTTGAATTTTGTTGCCATCTATTATCGTTGTTACGGCCATGTTTCATCCAAATGAAGCCATCTTGCTCTAATTCAATGGCCTTGAAATTTGATGTTGAGTTTTTTTGCCATCTATTATCTTTGTTACGGCCATGTTTCATCCAAATGAAGCCATCTTGCACTATTTGAATGGCCTTGAAATTTGATGTTGAGTTTTGTTGCCATCTATTATCGTTGTTACGGCCATGTTTCATCCAAATGAAGCCATCTTGCACTATTTGCATGGCCTTGAAATTTGATGTTGAATTTTGTTGCCATCTATTATCGTTGTTACGGCCATGTTTCATCCAAATAAAGGCATCTTGCTCTAATTCAATGGCCTTGAAATTTGATGTTGAGTTTTGTTGCCATCTATTATCGTTGTTACGGCCGTGTTTCATCCAAATGAAGCCATCTTGCACTATTTGAATGGCCTTGAAATTTGATGTTGAATTTTGTTGCCATCTATTAGCGTTGTTACGGCCATGTTTCATCCAAATGAAGCCATCTTGCACTATTTGAATGGCCTTGAAATTTGATGTTGAGTTTTGTTGCCATCTATTATCGTTGTTACGGCCATGTTTCATCCAAATGAAGCCATCTTGCACTATTTAAATGGCCTTGAAATTTGATGTTGAGTTTTGTTAACATCTATTATCGTTGTTACGGCCATGTTATATCCAAATGAAGGCATATTGCACTATTTGAATGGCCTTGAAATTTGATGTTGAATTTTGTTGCCATCTATTATCGTTGTTACGGCCATGTTTCATCCAAATGAAGCCATCTTGCACTATTTGAATGGCCTTGAAATTTGATGTTGAGTTTTTTTGCCTTCTATTATCGTTGTTACGGCCATGTTTCATCCAAATGAAGCCATCTTGCACTATTTGAATGGCCTTGAAATTTGATGTTGAGTTTTGTTGCCATCTATTATCGTTGTTACGGCCGTGTTTCATCCAAATGAAGCCATCTTGCACTAATTCAATGGCCTTGAAATTTGATGTTGAATTTTGTTGCCATCTATTATCGTTGTTACGGCCGTGTTTCATCCAAATGAAGCCATCTTGCACTAATTCAATGGCCTTGAAATTTGATGTTGAGTTTTGTTGCCATCTATTATCGTTGTTACGGCCATGTTTCATCCAAATGAAGCCATCTTGCACTATTTGAATGGCCTTGAAATTTGATGTTGAGTTTTGTAAATATCGTTGTTACGGCCATGTTACATCCAAATAAAGGCATCTTGCACTATTTCAATGGCCTTGAAATTTGATGTTGAGTTTTGTTGCCATCTATTATCGTTGTTACGGCCATGTTATATCCAAATGAAGTCATATTGCACTATTTGAATGGCCTTGAAATTTGATGTTGAGTTTTGTTGCCATCTATTATCGTTGTTACGGCCATGTTTCATCCAAATGAAGCCATCTTGCACTATTTCAATGGCCTTGAAATTTGATGTTGAGTTTTGTTGCCATCTATTATCGTTGTTACGGCCATGTTTCATCCAAATGAAGCCATATTGCACTATTTGAATGGCCTTGAAATTTGATGTTGAATTTTGTTGCCATCTATTATCCTTGTTACGGCCATGTTTCATCCAAATAAAGCCATCTTGCACTATTTGAATGGCCTTGAAATTTGATGTTGAATTTTGTTGCCATCTATTATCGTTGTTACGGCCATGTTTCATCCAAATAAAGGCATCTTGCTCTAATTCAATGGCCTTGAAATTTGATGTGGAGTTTTTTGCCATCTATTATCGTTGTGACGGCCATGTTTCATCCAAATGAAGCCATCTTGCACTATTTGAATGGCCTTGAAATTGGATGTTGAATTTTGTTGCCATCTATTATCGTTGTAACGGCCATGTTATATCCAAATGAAGTCATATTGCACTATTTGAATGGCCTTGAAATTTGATGTTGAATTTTGTTGCCATCTATTATCGTTGTTACGGCCATGTTTCATCCAAATGAAGCCATCTTGCACTATTTGAATGGCCTTGAAATTTGATGTTGAGTTTTGTTGCCATCTATTATCGTTGTTACGGCCGTGTATCATCCAAATGAAGCCATCTTGCACTAATTCAATGGCCTTGAAATTTGATGTTGAGTTTTGTTGCCATCTATTATCGTTGTTACGGCCATGTTTCATCCAAATGAAGCCATCTTGCACTATTTGAATGGCCTTGAAATTTGATGTTTAGTTTTTTTACCATCTATTATCGTTGTTACGGCCATGTTTCATCCAAATGAAGCCATCTTGCACTATTTGAATGGCCTTGAAATTTGATGTTGAGTTTTTTGCCATCTATTATCGTTGTTACGGCCATGTTTCATCCAAATGAAGCCATCTTGCACTATTTGATTGGCCTTGAAATTTGATGTTGAATTTTGTTGCCATCTATTATCGTTGTTACGGCCATGTTTCATCCAAATAAAGGCATCTTGCTCTAATTCAATGGCCTTGAAATTTAATGTTGAGTTTTGTTGCCATCTATTATCGTTGTTACGGCCGTGTTTCATCCAAATGAAGCCATCTTGCACTATTTGAATGGCCTTGAAATTTGATGTTGAATTTTGTTGCCATCTATTATCGTTGTTACGGTTATGTTTCATCCAAATGAAGCCATCGTGCACTATTTGAATGGCCTTGAAATTTGATGATTAGTTTTTTTACCATCTATTATCGTTGTTACGGCCATGTTTCATCCAAATGAAGCCATCTTGCACTATTTGAATGGCCTTGAAATTTGATGTTGAGTTTTGTTGCCATCTATTATCGTTGTTACGGCCATGTTTCATCCAAATGAAGCCATATTGCACTATTTCAATGGCCTTGAAATTTGATGTTGAGTTTTGTTGCCATTTATTATCGTTGTTACGGCCATGTTTCATCCAAATGAAGCCATCTTGCACTATTTGAATGGCCTTGAAATTTGATGTTGAATTTTGTTGCCATCTATTATCGTTGTTACGGCCATGTTTCATCCAAATAAAGCCATCTTGCACTATTTGAATGGCCTTGAAATTTGATGTTGAATTGTGTTGCCATCTATTATCGTTATTACGGCCATGTTTCATCCAAATAAAGGCATCTTGCTCTAATTCAATGGCCTTGAAATTTGATGTGGAGTTTTTTTGCCATCTATTATCGTTGTGACGGCCATGTTTCATCCAAATGAAGCCATCTTGCACTATTTGAATGGCCTTGAAATTTGATGATTAGTTTTTTTACCATCTATTATCGTTGTTACGGCCATGTTATATCCAAATGAAGTCATATTGCACTATTTGAATGGCCTTGAAATTTTATGTTGAGTTTTTTTACCATCTATTATCGTTGTTACGGCCATGTTTCATCCAAATGAAGCCATCTTGCACTATTTGAATGGCCTTGAAATTTGATGTTGAGTTTTGTTGCCATCTATTATCGTTGTTACGGCCATGTTTCATCCAAATAAAGGCATCTTGCTCTAATTCAATGGCCTTGAAATTTGATGTTGAGTTTTGTTGCCATCTATTATCGTTGTTACGGCCGTGTTTCATCCAAATGAAGCCATCTTGCACTATTTGAATGGCCTTGAAATTTGATGTTGAATTTTGTTGCCATCTATTATCGTTGTTACGGTTATGTTTCATCCAAATGAAGCCATCTTGCACTATTTGAATTTCCTTGAAATTTGATGTTGAGTTTTGTTGCCATCTATTATCGTTGTTACGGCCGTGTATCATCCAAATGAAGCCATCTTGCACTATTTGAATGGCCTTGAAATTTGATGTTGAGTTTTGTTGCCATCTATTATCGTTGTTACGGCCATGTTATATCCAAATGAAGTCATATTGCACTATTTGAATGGCCTTGAAATTTGATGTTGAATTTTGTTGCCATCTATTATCGTTGTTACGGCCATGTTTCATCCAAATGAAGCCATCTTGCACTATTTGAATGGCCTTGAAATTTGATGTTGAGTTTTGTTGCCATCTATTATCGTTGTTACGGCCATGTTTCATCCAAATGAAGCCATCTTGCACTATTTGAATGGCCTTGAAATTTGATGTTGAATTTTGTTGCCATCTATTATCGTTGTTACGGCCATGTTTCATCCAAATGAAGCCATCTTGCACTATTTGAATGGCCTTGAAATTTGATGTTGAGTTTTGTTGCCATCTATTATCGTTGTTACGGCCGTGTTTCATCCAAATGAAGTCATATTGCACTATTTGAATGGCCTTGAAATTTGATGTTGAATTTTGTTGCCATCTATTATCGTTGTTACGGCCATGTTTCATCCAAATGAAGCCATCTTGCACTATTTGAATGGCCTTGAAATTTGATGTTTAGTTTTTTACCATCTATTTTCGTTGTTACGGCCATGTTTCATCCAAATGAAGCCATCTTGCACTATTTGAATGGCCTTGAAATTTGATGTTGAATTTTGTTGCCATCTATTATCGTTGTTACGGCCATGTTTCATCCAAATGAAGCCATCTTGCACTATTTGAATGGCCTTGAAATTTGATGTTGAGTTTTGTTGCCATCTATTATCGTTGTTACGGCCATGTTTCATCCAAATGAAGCCATATTGCACTATTTCAATGGCCTTGAAATTTGATGTTGAGTTTTTTTGCCATCTATTATCGTTGTTACGGCCATGTTTCATCCAAATGAAGCCATCTTGCACTATTTGAATGGCCTTGAAATTTGATGTTGAATTTTGTTGCCATCTATTATCGTTGTTACGGCCATGTTTCATCCAAATGAAGCCATCTTGCACTATTTGAATGGCCTTGAAATTTGATGTTGAATTTTGTTGCCATCTATTATCGTTGTTACGGCCATGTTTCATCCAAATGAAGCCATCTTGCACTAATTCAATGGCTTGAAATTTGATGTTGAATTTTGTTGCCATCTATTACCGTTGTTACGGCCATGTTTCATCCAAATAAAGCCATCTTGCACTATTTGAATGGCCTTGAAATTTGATGTTGAGTTTTGTTGCCATCTATTATCGTTGTTACGGCCATGTTTCATCCAAATGAAGCCATCTTGCTCTATTTGAATGGCCTTGAAATTTGATGTTTAGTTTTGTTGCCATCTATTATCGTTGTTACGGCCATGTTTCATCCAAATGAAGCCATCTTGCACTATCGGAATGGCCTTGAAATTGAATGTTGAATTTTGTTGCCATCTATTATCGTTGTTACGGCCATGTTTCATCCAAATGAAACCATCTTGCACTATTTGAATGGCCTTGAAATTTGATTTTGAGTTTTTTTGCCATCTATTATCGTTGTGACGGCCATGTTTCATCCAAATGAAGCCATCTTGCACTATTTGAATGTCCTTGAAATTTGATGTTGAATTTCGTTGCCATCTATTATCGTTGTTACGGCCATGTTTCATCCAAATGAAGCCATCTTGCACTATTTGAATGGCCTTGAAATTTGATGTTGAGTTTTTTTGCCATCTATTATCGTTGTTACGGCCATGTTACATCCAAATAAAGGCATCTTGCACTAATTCATTGGCTTTGAAATTTGATGTTGAATTTTGTTGCCATCTATTATCGTTGTTACGGCCATGTTTCATCCAAATGAAGCCATCTTGCACTATTTGAATGGCCTTGAAATTTGATGTTGAATTTTGTTGCCATCTATTATCGTTGTTAACGTACTTAACAACATGCCCGTCATGGGTTCAAGCCCCGAATAGACCGTGCTTCCATACGTAGGACTGACTATCCTGCTATGGTAACAATAAGTCACTGAAAGCCAAGCTCACTTCACTAGTGGGTACTTGGCAGGCCCTTGACCGACAGTGGTTGTTGTGCAAAAGAAAAAAAAATATCGTTGTTACGGCCATGTTACATCCAAATAAAGGCATCTTGCACTATTTCAATGGCCTTGAAATTTGATGTTGAGTTTTGTTGCCATCTATTATCGTTGTGACGGCCATGTTAGATCCAAATGAAGTCATATTGCACTATTTGAATGGCCTTGAAATTTGATGTTGAGTTTTGTTGCCATCTATTATCGTTGTTACGGCCATGTTATATCCAAATGAAGTCATATTGCACTATTTGAATGGCCTTGAAATTTGATGTTGAATTTTGTTGCCATCTATTATCGTTGTTACGGCCATGTTTCATCCAAATGAAGCCATCTTGCACTATTTGAATGGCCTTGAAATTTGATGTTGAGTTTTTTGCCATTTATTGTCGTTGTTACGGCCATGTTTCATCCAAATGAAGCCATCTTGCACTATTTGAATGGCCTTGAAATTTGATGTTGAATTGTGTTGCCATCTATTATCGTTGTTACGGCCATGTTTCATCCAAATAAAGGCATCTTGCTCTAATTCAATGGCCTTGAAATTTGATGTGGAGTTTTTTTGCCATCTATTATCGTTGTTACGGCCATGTTTCATCCAAATGAAGCCATCTTGCACTATTTGAATGGCCTTGAAATTGGATGTTGAATTTTGTTGCCATCTATTATCGTTGTTACGGCCATGTTATATTCAAATGAAGTCATATTGCACTATTTGAATGGCCTTGAAATTTGATGTTGAATTTTGTTGCCATCTATTATCGTTGTTACGGCCATGTTTCATCCAAATGAAGCCATCTTGCACTATTTGAATGGCCTTGAAATTTGATGTTGAGTTTTGTTGCCATCTATTATCGTTGTTACGGCCGTGTATCATCCAAATGAAGCCATCTTGCACTATTTGAATGGCCTTGAAATTTGATGTTGAGTTTTTTTGCCATCTATTATCGTTGTTACGGCCATGTTTCATCCAAATAAAGGTATCTTGCACTATTTCAATGGCCTTGAAATTTGATGTTGAATTTTGTTGCCATCTATTATCGTTGTTACGGCCGTGTTTCATCCAAATGAAGCCATCTTGCACTAATTCATTGGCCTTGAAATTTGATGTTGAATTTTGTTGCCATCTATTATCGTTGTTACGGCCATGTTTCATCCAAATGAAGCCATCTTGCTCTAATTCAATGGCCTTGAAATTTGATGTTGAGTTTTTTTGCCATCTATTATCTTTGTTACGGCCATGTTTCATCCAAATGAAGCCATCTTGCACTATTTGAATGGCCTTGAAATTTGATGTTGAGTTTTGTTGCCATCTATTATCGTTGTTACGGCCATGTTTCATCCAAATGAAGCCATCTTGCACTATTTGAATGGCCTTGAAATTTGAAGTTGAATTTTGTTGCCATCTATTATCGTTGTTACGGCCGTGTTTCGTCCAAATGAAGCCATCTTGCACTAATTCAATGGCCTTGAAATTTGATGTTGAGTTTTTTTGCCATCTATTATCGTTGTTACGGCCATGTTTCATCCAAATGAAGCCATCTTGTACTATTTGAATGGCCTTGAAATTTGATGTTGAGTTTTTTTTGCCATCTATTATCGTTGTTACGGCCATGTTTCTTCCAAATAAAGCCATCTTGCTCTATTTGAATGGCCTTGAAATTTGATGTTGAATTTTGTTGCCATCTATTATCGTTGTTACGGCCATGTTTCATCCAAATGAAGCCATCTTGCACTATTTGAATGGCCTTGAAATTTGATGTTGAGTTTTGTTGCCATCTATTATCGTTGTTACGGCCATGTTTTATCCAAATAGAGCCATATTGCACTCATTGAATGGCCTTGAAATTTGATGTTGAATTTTGTTGCCATCTATTATCGTTGTTACGGCCATGTTTCATCCAAATGAAGCCATTTTTCACAAATTCAATGGCCTTGAAATTTGATGTTGAATTTTGTTGCCATCTATTATCGTTGTTACGGCCATGTTTCATACAAATGAAGCCATCTTGCACTATTTGAATGTCCTTGAAATTTGATGTTGAATTTTGTTGCCATCTATTATCGCTGTTACGGCCGTGTTTCATCCAAATAAAGCCATCTTGCACTATTTGAATGGCCTTGAAATTTGATGTTGAGTTTTGTTGCCATCTATTATCGTTGTTACGGCCATGTTTTATCCAAATGAAGCCATATTGCAATATTTGAATGGCCTTGAAATTCGATGTTGAATTTTGTTGCCATCTATTATCGTTGTTACGGCCATGTTTCATCCAAATGAAGCCATCTTGCACTAATTCAATGGCCTTGAAATTTGATGTTGAATTTTGTTACCATCTATTACCGTTGTTACGGCCATGTTTCATCAAAATAAAGCCATATTGCACTATTGGAATGGCCTTGAAATTGGATGTTGAATTTTGTTGCCATCTATTATCGTTGTTACGGCCATGTTTCATCCAAATGAAGCCATCTTGCACTATTTGAATGGCCTTGAAATTTGATGTTGAGTTTTGTTGCCATCTATTATCGTTGTTACGGCCATGTTTCATCCAAATGAAGCCATCTTGCACTATTTGATTGGCCTTGAAATTTGATGTTGAATTTTGTTGCCATCTATTATCGTTGTTACGGCCATGTTTCATCCAAATAAAGGCATCTTGCACTATTTCAATGGCCTTGAAATTTGATGTTGAGTTTTGTTGCCATCTATTATCGTTGTTACGGCCGTGTTTCATCCAAATGAAGCCATCTTGCACTATTTGATTGGCCTTGAAATTTGATGTTGAATTTTGTTGCCATCTATTATCGTTGTTACGGCCATGTTACATCCAATTAAAGGCATCTTGCACTATTTCAATGGCCTTGAAATTTGATGTTGAGTTTTGTTGCCATCTATTATCGTTGTTACGGCCGTGTTTCATCCAAATGAAGCCATCTTGCACTATTTGAATGGCCTTGAAATTTGATGTTGAATTTTGTTGCCATCTATTATCGTTGTTACGGTTATGTTTCATCCAAATGAAGCCATCTTGCACTATTTGAATGGCCTTGAAATTTGATGTTGAGTTTTGTTGCCATCTATTATCGTTGTTACGGCCATGTTTCATCCAAATGAAGCCATCTTGCACTATTTAAATGGCCTTGAAATTTGATGTTGAGTTTTGTTAACATCTATTATCGTTGTCACGGCCATGTTATATCCAAATGAAGGCATATTGCACTATTTGAATGGCCTTGAAATTTGATGTTGAATTTTTTTGCCATCTATTATCGTTGTTACGGCCATGTTTCATCCAAATGAAGCCATCTTGCACTATTTGAATGGCCTTGAAATTTGATGTTTAGTTTTTTTGCCATCTATTATCGTTGTTACGGCCATGTTTCATCCAAATGAAGCCATCTTGCACTATTTGAATGGCCTTGAAATTTGATGTTGAGTTTTGTTGCCATCTATTATCGTTGTTACGGCCGTGTTTCATCCAAATGAAGCCATCTTGCACTAATTCAATGGCCTTGAAATTTGATGTTGAATTTTGTTGCCATCTATTATCGTTGTTACGGCCGTGTTTCATCCAAATGAAGCCATCTTGCACTAATTCAATGGCCTTGAAATTTGATGTTGAGTTTTTTTGCCATCTATTATCGTTGTTACGGCCATGTTTCATCCAAATGAAGCCATCTTCGACTATTTGAATGGCCTTGAAATTTGATGTTGAGTTTTGTAAATATCGTTGTTACGGCCATGTTACATCCAAATAAAGGCATCTTGCACTATTTCAATGGCCTTGAAATTTGATGTTGAGTTTTGTTGCCATCTATTATCGTTGTTACGGCCATGTTATATCCAAATGAAGTCATATTGCACTATTTGAATGGCCTTGAAATTTGATGTTGAGTTTTGTTGCCATCTATTATCGTTGTTACGGCCATGTTTCATCCAAATGAAGCCATATTGCACTATTTCAATGGCCTTGAAATTTGATGTTGAGTTTTGTTGCCATCTATTATCGTTGTTACGGCCATGTTTCATCCAAATGAAGCCATATTGCACTATTTGAATGGCCTTGAAATTTGATGTTGAATTTTGTTGCCATCTATTATCCTTGTTACGGCCATGTTTCATCCAAATAAAGCCATCTTGCACTATTTGAATGGCCTTGAAATTTGATGTTGCATTTCGTTGCCATCTATTATCGTTGTTACGGCCATGTTTCATCCAAATAAAGGCATCTTGCTCTAATTCAATGGCCTTGAAATTTGATGTGGAGTTTTTTTGCCATCTATTATCGTTGTGACGGCCATGTTTCATCCAAATGAAGCCATCTTGCACTATTTGAATGGCCTTGAAATTGGATGTTGAATTTTGTTGTCATCTATTATCGTTGTAACGGCCATGTTATATCCAAATGAAGTCATATTGCACTATTTGAATGGCCTTGAAATTTGATGTTGAATTTTGTTGCCATCTATTATCGTTGTTACGGCCATGTTTCATCCAAATGAAGCCATCTTGCACTATTTGAATGGCCTTGAAATTTGATGTTGAGTTTTGTTGCCATCTATTATCGTTGTTACGGCCGTGTATCATCCAAATGAAGCCATCTTGCACTAATTCAATGGCCTTGAAATTTGATGTTGAGTTTTGTTGCCATCTATTATCGTTGTTACGGCCATGTTTCATCCAAATGAAGCCATCTTGCACTATTTGAATGGCCTTGAAATTTGATGTTTAGTTTTTTTACCATCTATTATCGTTGTTACGGCCATGTTTCATCCAAATGAAGCCATCTTGCACTATTTGAATGGCCTTGAAATTTGATGTTGAGTTTTTTGCCATCTATTATCGTTGTTACGGCCATGTTTCATCCAAATGAAGCCATCTTGCACTATTTGATTGGCCTTGAAATTTGATGTTGAATTTTGTTGCCATCTATTATCGTTGTTACGGCCATGTTTCATCCAAATAAAGGCATCTATCTCTAATTCAATGGCCTTGAAATTTGATGTTGAGTTTTGTTGCCATCTATTATCGTTGTTACGGCCGTGTTTCATCCAAATGAAGCCATCTTGCACTATTTCAATGGCCTTGAAATTTGATGTTGAATTTTGTTGCCATCTATTATCGTTGTTACGGTTATGTTTCATCCAAATGAAGCCATCTTGCACTATTTGAATGGCCTTGAAATTTGATGTTGAGTTTTTTTGCCATCTATTATCGTTGTTACGGCCATGTTTCATCCAAATGAAGCCATCTTGCACTATTTGAATGGCCTTGAAATTTGATGTTTAGCTTTTTTACCATCTATTATCGTTGTTACGGCCATGTTATATCCAAATGAAGTCATATTGCACTATTTGAATGGCCTTGAAATTTGATGTTGAATTTTGTTGCCATCTATTATCGTTGTTACGGCCATGTTTCATCCAAATGAAGCCATCTTGCACTATTTGAATGGCCTTGAAATTTGATGTTTAGTTTTGTTGCCATCTATTATCGTTGTTACGGCCATGTTTCATCCAAATGAAGCCATCTTGCACTATTTGAATGGCCTTGAAATTTGATGATTAGTTTTTTTACCATCTATTATCGTTGTTACGGCCATGTTTCATCCAAATGAAGCCATCTTGCACTAATTCAATGGCCTTGAAATTTGATGTTGAGTTTTGTTGCCATCTATTATCGTTGTTACGGCCATGTTTCATCCAAATGAAGCCATATTGCACTATTTCAATGGCCTTGAAATTTGATGTTGAGTTTTGTTGCCATCTATTATCGTTGTTACGGCCATGTTTCATCCAAATGAAGCCATGTTGCACTATTTCAATGGCCTTGAAATTTGATGTTGAGTTTTGTTGCCATCTATTATCGTTGTTACGGCCATGTTATATCCAAATGAAGTCATATTGCACTATTTGAATGGCCTTGAAATTTGATGTTGAATTTTGTTGCCATCTATTATCGTTGTTACGGCCATGTTTCATCCAAATGAAGCCATCTTGCACTATTTGAATGGCCTTGAAATTTGATGTTGAGTTTTTTTGCCATCTATTATCGTTGTTACGGCCATGTTTCATCCAAATGAAGCCATCTTGCACTAATTCAATGGCCTTGAAATTTGATGTTGAGTTTTTCGCCATCTATTATCGTTGTTACGGCCATGTTTCATCCAAATGAAGCCATCTTGCACTATTTGAATGGCCTTGAAATTTGATGTTGGATTTTGTTGCCATCTATTATCGTTGTTACGGCCGTGTTTCATCCAAATGAAGCCATCTTGCACTAATTCATTGGCCTTGAAATTTGATGTTGAATTTTGTTGCCATCTATTATCGTTGTTACGGCCATGTTTCATCCAAATGAAGCCATCTTGCTCTAATTCAATGGCCTTGAAATTTGATGTTGAGTTTTGTTGCCATCTATTATCTTTGTTACGGCCATGTTTCATCCAAATGAAGCCATCTTGCACTATTTGAATGGCCTTGAAATTTGATGTTGAGTTTTGTTGCCATGTATTATCGTTGTTACGGCCATGTTTCATCCAAATGAAGCCATCTTGCACTATTTGAATGGCCTTGAAATTTGATGTTTAGCTTTTTTACCATCTATTATCGTTGTTACGGCCATGTTTCATCCAAATGAAGCCATCTTGCACTATTTCAATGGCCTTGAAATTTGATGTTGAGTTTTTTTGCCATCTATTATCGTTGTTACGGCCATGTTTCATCCAAATGAAGCCATCTTGCACTAATTCATTGGCCTTGAAATTTGATGTTGAATTTTGTTGCCATCTATTATCGTTGTTACGGTTATGTTTCATCAAAATGAAGCCATCTTGCACTAATTCAATGGCCTTGAAATTTGATGTTGAATTTTGTTGCCATCTATTATCGTTGTTACGGCCATGTTTCATCCAAATGAAGCCATCTTGCACTATTTGAATGGCCTTGAAATTTGATGTTTAGCTTTTTTACCATCTATTATCGTTGTTACGGCCATGTTTCATCCAAATGAAACCATCTTGCACTAATTCAATGGCCTTGAAATTTGATGTGGAGTTTTTTTTGCCATCTATTATCGTTGTTACGGCCGTGTTTCATCCAAATGAAGCCATCTTGCACTATTTGAATGGCCTTGAAATTTGATGTTGAGTTTTGTTGCCATCTATTATCGTTGTTACGGCCATGTTTCATCCAAATGAAGCCATCTTGCACTATTTGAATGGCCTTGAAATTTGAAGTTGAATTTTGTTGCCATCTATTATCGTTGTTACGGCCGTGTTTCGTCCAAATGAAGCCATCTTGCACTAATTCAATGGCCTTGAAATTTGATGTTGAGTTTTTTTGCCATCTATTATCGTTGTTACGGCCATGTTTCATCCAAATAAAGGTATCTTGCACTAATTCATTGGCCTTGAAATTTGATGTTGAATTTTGTTGCCATCTATTATCGTTGTTACGGCCGTGTTTCATCCAAATGAAGCCATCTTGCACTAATTCATTGGCCTTGAAATTTGATGTTGAATTTTGTTGCCATCTATTATCGTTGTTACGGCCATGTTTCATCCAAATGAAGCCATCTTGCTCTAATTCAATGGCCTTGAAATTTGATGTTGAGTTTTTTTGCCATCTATTATCTTAGTTACGGCCATGTTTCATCCAAATGAAGCCATCTTGCACTATTTGAATGGCCTTGAAATTTGATGTTGAATTTTGTTGCCATCTATTATCGTTGTTACGGCCATGTTTCATCCAAATGAAGCCATCTTGCACTATTTGAATGGCCTTGAAATTTGATGTTGAATTTTGTTGCCATCTATTATCGTTGTTACGGTTATGTTTCATCCAAATGAAGCCATCTTGCACTATTTGAATGGCCTTGAAATTTGATGTTGAGTTTTTTTGCCATCTATTATCGTTGTTACGGCCATGTTTCATCCAAATGAAGCCATCTTGCACTATTTGAATGGCCTTGAAATTTGATATTGTGTTTTTTTTGCCATCTATTATCGTTGTTACGGCCATGTTATATCCAAATGAAGTCATATTGCACTATTTGAATGGCCTTGAAATTTGATGTTGAGTTTTTTTGCCATCTATTATCGTTGTTACGGCCATGTTTCATCCAAATAAAGGCATCTTGCACTAATTCATTGGCCTTGAAATTTGATGTTGAATTTTGTTGCCATCTATTATCGTTGTTACGGCCATGTTTCATCCAAATGAAGCCATCTTGCACTATTTGAATGGCCTTGAAATTTGATGTTGAGTTTTGTTGCCATCTATTATCGTTGTTACGGTTATGGTTCATCCAAATGAAGCCATCTTGCACTATTTGAATGGCCTTGAAATTTGATGTTGAGTTTTTTTGCCATCTATTATCGTTGTTACGGCCATGTTTCATCCAAATGAAGCCATCTTGCACTATTTGAATGGCCTTGAAATTTGATGTTGAGTTTTGTTGCCATCTATTATCGTTGTTACGGCCATGTTATATCCAAATGAAGTCATATTGCACTATTTGAATGGCCTTGAAATTTGATGTTGAGTTTTGTTGCCATCTATTATCGTTGTTACGGCCATGTATCATCCAAATGAAGCCATCTTGCACTAATTCAATGGCCTTGAAATTTGATGTTGAGTTTTTTGCCATCTATTATCGTTGTTACGGCCATGTTTCATCCAAATGAAGCCATCTTGCACTATTTGAATGGCCTTGAAATTTGATGTTTAGTTTTTTTACCATCTATTATCGTTGTTACGGCCATGTTTCATCCAAATGAAGCCATCTTGCACTATTTGAATGGCCTTGAAATTTGATGTTTAGTGTTTTTGCCATCTATTATCGTTGTTACGGCCATGTTATATCCTAATGAAGTCATATTGCACTATTTGAATGGCCTTGAAATTTGATATTGAATTGTGTTGCCATCTATTATCGTTGTTACGGCCATGTTTCATCCAAATGAAGCCATCTTGCACTATTTGAATGGCCTTGAAATTTGATGTTGAGTTTTGTTGCCATCTATTATCGTTGTTACAGCCGTGGTTCATCCAAATGAAGCCATCTTGCTCTAATTCAATGGCCTTGAAATTTGATGTTGAATTTTGTTGCCATCTATTATCGTTGTTACGGCCATGTTTCATCCAAATGAAGCCATATTGCACTATTTGAATGGCCTTGAAATTTGATGTTGAGTTTTTTTGCCATCTATTATCGTTGTTACGGCCATGTTTCATCCAAATAAAGGCATCTTGCACTAATTCATTGGCCTTGAAATTTGATGTTGAATTTTGTTGCCATCTATTATCGTTGTTACGGCCATGTTTCATCCAAATGAAGCCATCTTGCACTATTTGAATGGCCTTGAAATTTGATGTTGAGTTTTGTTGCCATCTATTATCGTTGTTACGGTTATGGTTCATCCAAATGAAGCCATCTTGCACTATTTGAATGGCCTTGAAATTTGATGTTGAGTTTTGTTGCCATCTATTATCGTTGTTACGGCCATGTTTCATCCAAATGAAGCCATCTTGCACTATTTGAATGGCCTTGAAATTTGATGTTGAGTTTTGTTGCCATCTATTATCGTTGTTACGGCCATGTTATATCCAAATGGAGTCATATTGCACTATTTGAATGGAATTGAAATTTGATGTTGAGTTTTTTTGCCATCTATTATCGTTGTTACGGCCATGTATCATCCAAATGAAGCCATCTTGCACTAATTCAATGGCCTTGAAATTTGATGTTGAATTTTTTTGCCATCTATTATCGTTGTTACGGCCATGTTTCATCCAAATGAAGCCATCTTGCACTATTTGAATGGCCTTGAAATTTGATGTTGAGTTTTTTTTACCATCTATTATCGTTGTTACTGCCATGTTTCATCCAAATGAAGCCATCTTGCACTATTTGAATGGCCTTGAAATTTGATGTTTAGTGTTTTTGCCATCTATTATCGTTGTTACGGCCATGTTATATCCTAATGAAGTCATATTGCATTATTTGAATGGCCTTGAAATTTGATGTTGAATTGTGTTGCCATCTATTATCGTTGTTACGGCCATGTTTCATCCAAATGAAGCCATCTTGCACTATTTGAATGGCCTTGAAATTTGATGTTGAATTTTGTTGCCATCTATTATCGTTGTTACGGCCATGTTTCATCCAAATGAAGCCATATTGCACTATTTGAATGGCCTTGAAATTTGATGTTGAGTTTTTTTGCCATCTATTATCGTTGTTACGGCCATGTTTCATCCAAATAAAGGCATCTTGCACTAATTCATTGGCCTTGAAATTTGATGTTGAATTTTGTTGCCATCTATTATCGTTGTTACGGCCATGTTTCATCCAAATGAAGCCATCTTGCACTATTTGAATGGCCTTGAAATTTGATGTTGAGTTTTGTTGGCATCTATTATCGTTGTTACGGCCATGTTTCATCCAAATAAAGGCATCTTGCTCTAATTCAATGGCCTTGAAATTTGATGTTGAGTTTTGTTGCCATCTATTATCGTTGTGACGGCCATGTTTCATCCAAATGAAGCCATCTTGCACTATTTGAATGGCCTTGAAATTTGATGTTGAGTTTTGTTGCCATCTATTATCGTTGTTACGGCCGTGTTTCATCCAAATAAAGGCATCTTGCACTAATTCAATGGCCTTGAAATTTGATGTTGAGTTTTGTTGCCATCTATTATCGTTGTTACGGCCATGTTTCATCCAAATAAAGGCATCTTGCACTAATTCAATGGCCTTGAAATTTGATGTTGAGTTTTGTTGCCATCTATTATCGTTGTTACGGCCATGTTTCATCCAAATGAAGCCATCTTGCACTATTTTAAAGGCCTTGAAATTTGATGTTGAATTTTGTTGCCATCTATTATCGTTGTTACGGCCATGTTTCATCCAAATGAAGCCATCTTGCACTGTTTGAATGGCCTTGAAATTTGATGTTGAGTTTTGTTGCCATCTATTATCGTTGTTACGGCCGTGTTTCATCCAATTAAAGGCATCTTGCTCTAATTCAATGGCCTTGAAATTTGATGTTGAGTTTTGTTGCCATCTATTATCGTTGTTACGGCCGTGTATCATCCAAATAAAGGCATCTTGCACTAATTCAATGGCCTTGAAATTTGATGTTGAGTTTTGTTGCCATCTATTATCGTTGTTACGGCCATGTTTCATCCAAATAAAGGCATCTTGCTCTAATTCAATGGCCTTGAAATTGATGTTGATTTTTGTTGCCATCTATTATCGTTGTTACGGCCATGATTCATCCAAATGAAGCCATCTTGCACTATTTGAATGGCCTTGAAATTTGATGTTGAGTTTTGTTGCCATCTATTATCGTTGTTACGGCCATGTTTCATCCAAATTAAGGCTTCTTGCCCTAATTCATTGGCCTTGAAATTTGATGTTGAGTTTTGTTGCCATCTATTATCGTTGTTACGGCCCTGTTTCATCCAAATGAAGCCATCTTGCACTATTTGAATTGCCTTGAAATTTGATGTTGAGTTTTGTTGCCATCTATTATCGATGTTACGGCCATGTTTCATCCAAATGAAGCCACCTTGCACTATTTGAATGGCCTTGAAATTTGATGTTGATTTTTGTTGCCATCTATTATCGTTGTTACGGCCATGTTTCATCCAAATGAAGCCATCTTGCACTATTTCAATGGCCTTGAAATTTGATGTTGAGTTTTGTTGCCATCTATTATCGTTGTTACGGCCATGTTTCATCCAAATGAAGCCATCTTGCACTATTTGAATGGCCTTGAAATTTGATGTTGAATTTTGTTGCCATCTATTATCGTTGTTACGGCCATGTTTCATCCAAATGAAGCCATCTTGCACTATTTGAATGGCCTTTAAATTTGATGTTGAATTTTGTTGCCATCTATTATCGTTGTTACGGCCATGTTTCATCCAAATGAAGCCATTTTGCACTAATTAAATGGCCTTGAAATTGATGTTGAATTTTGTTGCCATCTATTATCGTTGTTACGGCCATGTTTCATCCAAATGAAGCCATCTTGCACTATTGGAATGGCCTTGAAATTTGATGTTGAATTTTGTTGCCATCTATTATCGTTGTTACGGCCATGTTTCATCCAAATGAATTAATTTTTCACTAATTCAATGGCCTTGAAATTTGATGTTGAGTTTTGTTGCCATCTATTATCGTTGTTACGGCCATGTTTCATCCAAATGAAGCCATCTTGCACTATTTCAATGGCCTTGAAATTTGATGTTGAATTTTGTTGCCATCTATTATCGTTGTTACGGCCATGTTTCATCCAAATGAAGCCATTTTGCACTATTTGAATGGCCTTGAAATTTGATGTTGAGTTTTGTTGCCATCTATTATCGATGTTACGGCCATTTTCATCCAAATGAAGCCATCTTGCACTATTTCAATGGCCTTGAAATTTGATGTTGAGTTTTGTTGCCATCTATTATCGTTGTTAACGTACTTAACAACATGCCCGTCATGGGTTCAAGCCCTAAATAGACCGTGCTCCCATGCGTAGGACTGACTATCCTGCTATGGTAACAATAAGTCACTGAAAGCCAAGCTCACTTCACTAGTGGGTACTTGGCAGGCCCTTGACCGACATTGGTTGTTGTGCCAAAGAAAAAAAAAATTATCGTTGTTACGGCCATGTTACATCCAAATAAAGGCATCTTGCACTAATTCATTGGCCTTGAAATTTGATGTTGGATTTTGTTGCCATCTATTATCGATGTTACGGCCATGTTTCATCCAAATGAAGCCATCTTGCACTATTTGAATGGCCTTGAAATTTAATGTTGAATTTTGTTGCCATCTATTATCGTTGTTACGGCCATGTTACATCCAAATGAAGCCATATTGCACTATTTGAATCTCCATGAAACTTGATGTTAAGTTTTTTTGCCATCTATTATCGTTGTTACGGCCATGTTTCATCCAAATGAAGCCATCTTGTACTATTTCAATGGCCTTGAAATTGGATGTTGAGTTTTTTTGCCATCTATTATCGTTGTTACGGCCATGTTTCATCCAAATGAAGCCATCTTGCACTATTTGAATGGCCTTGAAATTTGATGTTGAATTTTGTTGCCATCTATTATCATTGTTACGGCCATGTTTCATCCAAATGAAGCCATCTTTCACTATTTCAATGGCCTTGAAATTTGATGTTGCGTTTTGTTGCCATCTATTATCGTTGTTACGGCCATGTTTCATCCAAATGAAGCCATATTGCACTATTTGAATGGCCTTGAAATTTGATAATGAATTTTGTTGCCATCTATTATCGTTGTTACGGCCATGTTTCATCCAAATGAAGCCATATTGCACTATTTCAATGGCCTTGAAATTTGATGTTGAATTTTTTTGCCATCTATTATCGTTGTTACGGCCATGTTTTATCCAAATGAAGCCATCTTGCACTATTTGAATGGCCTTGAAATTTGATGTTGAATTTTGTTGGCATCTATTATCGTTGTTACGGCCATGTTTCATCCAAATGAAGCCATCTTGCACTATTTGAATGGCCTTGAAATTTGATGTTGAATTTTGTTGCCATCTATTATCGTTGTTACGGCCATGTTTCATCCAAATGAAGCCATCTTGCACTATTTGAATGGCCTTGAAATTTGATGTTGAGTTTTGTTGCCATCTATTATCGTTGTTACGGCCATGTTTCATCCAAATGAAGCCATATTGCACTATTTGAATGGCCTTGAAATTTGATGTTGAATTTTGTTGCCATCTATTATCGTTGTTACGGCCATTTTTCATCCAAATGAAGCCATTTTTCACAAATTCAATGGCCTTGAAATTTGATGTTGAATTTTGTTGCCATCTATTATCGTTGTTACGGCCATGTTTCATCCAAATGAAGCCATCTTGCACTATTTGAATGTCCTTGAAATTTGATGTTGAATTTTGTTGCCATCTATTATCGTTGTTACGGCCATGTTTCATCCAAATGAAGCCATCTTGCACTATTTCAATGGCCTTGAAATTTGATGTTGAGTTTTGTTGCCATCTATTATCGTTGTTACGGCCATGTTTCATCCAAATGAAGCCATCTTGCACTATTTGAATGGCCTTGAAATTTGATGTTGAGTTTTGTTGCCATCTATTATCGTTGTTACGGCCATGTTTCATCCAAATGAAGCCATCTTGCACTATTTGAATGGCCTTGAAATTTGATGTTGAGTTTTGTTGCCATCTATTATCGATGTTACGGCCATGTTTCATCCAAATGAAGCCACCTTGCACTATTTGAATGGCCTTGAAATTTGATGTTGAATTTTGTTGCCATCTATTATCGTTGTTACGGCCATGTTTCATCCAAATGAAGCCATCTTGCACTATTTGAATGGCCTTGAAATTTGATGTTGAATTTTGTTGCCATCTATTATCGTTGTTACGGCCATGTTTCATCCAAATGAAGCCATCTTGCACTATTTGAATGGCCTTGAAATTTGATGTTGAATTTTGTTGCCATCTATTATCGTTGTTACGGCCATGTTTCATCCAAATGAAGCCATCTTGCACTATTTCAATGGCCTTGAAATTTGATGTTGAGTTTTGTTGCCATCTATTATCGTTGTTACGGCCATGTTTCATCCAAATGAAGCCATCTTGCACTATTTGAATGGCCTTGAAATTTGATGTTGAATTTTGTTGCCATCTATTATCGTTGTTACGGCCATGTTTCATCCAAATGAAGCCATTTTGCACTAATTCAATGGCCTTGAAATTGATGTTGAATTTTGTTGCCATCTATTATCGTTGTTACGGCCATGTTTCATCCAAATGAAGCCAGCTTGCACTATTGGAATGGCCTTGAAATTTGATGTTGAATTTTGTTGCCATCTATTATCGTTGTTACGGCCATGTTTTATCCAAATGAATTAATTTTTCACTAATTCAATGGCCTTCAAATTTGATGTTGAGTTTTGTTGCCATCTATTATCGTTGTTACGGCCATGTTTCATCCAAATGAAGCCATCTTGCACTATTTGAATGGCCTTGAAATTTGATGTTGAATTTTGTTGCCATCTATTATCGTTGTTACGGCCATGTTTCATCCAAATGAAGCCATCTTGCACTATTTGAATGGCCTTGAAATTTAATGTTGAATTTTGTTGCCATCTATTATCGTTGTTACGGCCATGTTACATCCAAATGAAGCCATATTGCACTATTTGAATCTCAATGAAACTTGATGTTAAGTTTTTTTGCCATCTATTATCGTTGTTACGGCCATGTTTCATCCAAATGAAGCCATCTTGTACTATTTCAATGGCCTTGAAATTGGATGTTGAGTTTTTTGCCATCTATTATCGTTGTTACGGCCATGTTTCATCCAAATGAAGCCATCTTGTACTATTTCAATGGCCTTGAAATTGGATGTTGAGTTTTGTTGCCATCTATTATCGTTGTTACGGCCATGTTTCATCCAAATGAAGCCATATTGCACTATTTGAATGGCCTTGAAATTTGATAATGAATTTTGTTGCCATCTATTATCGTTGTTACGGCCATGTTTCATCCAAATGAAGCCATATTGCACTATTTCAATGGCCTTGAAATTTGATGTTGAATTTTGTTGCCATCTATTATCGTTGTTACGGCCATGTTTCATCCAAATGAAGCCATCTTGCACTATTTGAATGGCCTTGAAATTTGATGTTGAATTTTGTTGGCATCTATTATCGTTGTTACGGCCATGTTTCATCCAAATGAAGCCATCTTGCACTATTTGAATGGCCTTGAAATTTGATGTTGAATTTTGTTGCCATCTATTATCGTTGTTACGGCCATGTTTCATCCAAATGAAGCCATCTTGCACTATTTGAATGGCCTTGAAATTTGATGTTGAGTTTTGTTGCCATCTATTATCGTTGTTACGGCCATGTTTCATCCAAATGAAGCCATATTGCACTATTTGAATGGCCTTGAAATTTGATGTTGAATTTTGTTGCCATCTATTATCGTTGTTACGGCCATTTTTCATCCAAATGAAGCCATTTTTCACAAATTCAATGGCCTTGAAATTTGATGTTGAATTTTGTTGCCATCTATTATCGTTGTTACGGCCATGTTTCATCCAAATGAAGCCATCTTGCACTATTTGAATGGCCTTGAAATTTAATGTTGAATTTTGTTGCCATCTATTATCGTTGTTACGGCCATGTTTCATCCAAATGTAGCCATATTGCACTATTTCAATGGCCTTGAAATTTGATGTTGAGTTTTGTTGCCATCTATTATCGTTGTTACGGCCATGTTTCATCCAAATGAAGCCATCTTGCACTATTTGAATGGCCTTGAAATTTGATGTTGAGTTTTGTTGCCATCTATTATCGTTGTTACGGCCATGTTTCATCCAAATGAAGCCATCTTGCACTATTTGAATGGCCTTGAAATTTGATGTTGAGTTTTGTTGCCATCTATTATCGTTGTTACGGCCATGTTTCATCCAAATGAAGCCATATTGCACTATTTGAATGGCCTTGAAATTTGATGTTGAATTTTGTTGCCATCTATTATCGTTGTTACGGCCATGTTTCATCCAAATGAAGCCATCTTGCACTATTTGAATGTCCTTGAAATTTGATGTTGAATTTTGTTGCCATCTATTATCGTTGTTACGGCCATGTTTCATCCAAATGAAGCCATCTTGCACTATTTGAATGGCCTTGAAATTTGATGTTGAATTTTGTTGCCATCTATTATCGTTGTTACGGCCATGTTTCATCCAAATGAAGCCATCTTGCACTATTTGAATGGCCTTGAAATTTGATGTTGAATTTTGTTGCCATCTATTATCGTTGTTACGGCCATGTTTCATCCAAATGAAGCCATCTTGCACTATTTCAATGGCCTTGAAATTTGATGTTGAGTTTTGTTGCCATCTATTATCGTTGTTACGGCCATGTTTCATCCAAATGAAGCCATCTTGCACTATTTGAATGGCCTTGAAATTTGATGTTGAATTTTGTTGCCATCTATTATCGTTGTTACGGCCATGTTTCATCCAAATGAAGCCATTTTGCACTAATTCAATGGCCTTGAAATTGATGTTGAATTTTGTTGCCATCTATTATCGTTGTTACGGCCATGTTTCATCCAAATGAAGCCATCTTGCACTATTGGAATGGCCTTGAAATTTGATGTTGAATTTTGTTGCCATCTATTATCGTTGTTACGGCCATGTTTTATCCAAATGAATTAATTTTTCACTAATTCAATGGCCTTGAAATTTGATGTTGAGTTTTGTTGCCATCTATTATCGTTGTTACGGCCATGTTTCATCCAAATGAAGCCATCTTGCACTATTTGAATGGCCTTGAAATTTGATGTTGAATTTTGTTGCCATCTATTATCGTTGTTACGGCCATGTTTCATCCAAATGAAGCCATCTTGCACTATTTGAATGGCCTTGAAATTTGATGTTGAGTTTTGTTGCCATCTATTATCGATGTTACGGCCATTTTCATCCAAATGAAGCCATCTTGCACTATTTCAATGGCCTTGAAATTTGATGTTGAGTTTTGTTGCCATCTATTATCGTTGTTAACGTACTTAACAACATGCCCGTCATGGGTTCAAGCCCTAAATAGACCGTGCTCCCATGCGTAGGACTGACTATCCTGCTATGGTAACAATAAGTCACTGAAAGCCAAGCTCACTTCACTAGTGGGTACTTGGCAGGCCCTTGACCGACAGTGGTTGTTGTGCCAAAGAAAAAAAAAATTATCGTTGTTACGGCCATGTTACATCCAAATAAAGGCATCTTGCACTAATTCATTGGCCTTGAAATTTGATGTTGGATTTTGTTGCCATCTATTATCGATGTTACGGCCATGTTTCATCCAAATGAAGCCATCTTGCACTATTTGAATGGCCTTGAAATTTAATGTTGAATTTTGTTGCCATCTATTATCGTTGTTACGGCCATGTTACATCCAAATGAAGCCATATTGCACTATTTGAATCTCAATGAAACTTGATGTTAAGTTTTTTTGCCATCTATTATCGTTGTTACGGCCATGTTTCATCCAAATGAAGCCATCTTGTACTATTTCAATGGCCTTGAAATTGGATGTTGAGTTTTTTTGCCATCTATTATCGTTGTTACGGCCATGTTACATCCAAATGAAGCCATCTTGCACTATTTGAATGTCCTTGAAATTTGATGTTGAATTTTGTTGCCATCTATTATCATTGTTACGGCCATGTTTCATCCAAATGAAGCCATCTTTCACTATTTCAATGGCCTTGAAATTTGATGTTGAATTTTGTTGCCATCTATTATCGTTGTTACGGCCATGTTTCATCCAAATGAAGCCATCTTGCACTATTTGAATGGCCTTGAAATTTGATGTTGAATTTTGTTGCCATCTATTATCGTTGTTACGGCCATGTTTCATCCAAATGAAGCCATCTTGCACTATTTCAATGGCCTTGAAATTTGATGTTGAGTTTTGTTGCCATCTATTATCGTTGTTACGGCCATGTTTCATCCAAATGAAGCCATCTTGCACTATTTGAATGGCCTTGAAATTTGATGTTGAATTTTGTTGCCATCTATTATCGTTGTTACGGCCATGTTTCATCCAAATGAAGCCATTTTGCACTAATTCAATGGCCTTGAAATTGATGTTGAATTTTGTTGCCATCTATTATCGTTGTTACGGCCATGTTTCATCCAAATGAAGCCATCTTGCACTATTGGAATGGCCTTGAAATTTGATGTTGAGTTTTGTTGCCATCTATTATCGTTGTTACGGCCATGTTTCATCCAAATGAAGCCATATTGCACTATTTGAATGGCCTTGAAATTTGATGTTGAATTTTGTTGCCATCTATTATCGTTGTTACGGCCATGTTTCATCCAAATGAAGCCATTTTGCACTAATTCAATGGCCTTGAAATTGATGTTGAATTTTGTTGCCATCTATTATCGATGTTACGGCCATTTTCATCCAAATGTAGCCATCTTGCACTATTTCAATGGCCTTGAAATTTGATGTTGAGTTTTGTTGCCATCTATTATCGTTGTTAACGTACTTAACAACATGCCCGTCATGGGTTCAAGCCCTAAATAGACCGTGCTCCCATGCGTAGGACTGACTATCCTGCTATGGTAACAATAAGTCACTGAAAGCCAAGCTCACTTCACTAGTGGGTACTTGGCAGGCCCTTGACCGACATTGGTTGTTGTGCCAAAGAAAAAAAAAATTATCGTTGTTACGGCCATGTTACATCCAAATAAAGGCATCTTGCACTAATTCATTGGCCTTGAAATTTGATGTTGGATTTTGTTGCCATCTATTATCGATGTTACGGCCATGTTTCATCCAAATGAAGCCATCTTGCACTATTTGAATGGCCTTGAAATTTAATGTTGAATTTTGTTGCCATCTATTATCGTTGTTACGGCCATGTTACATCCAAATGAAGCCATCTTGCACTATTTGAATCTCCATGAAACTTGATGTTAAGTTTTTTTGCCATCTATTATCGTTGTTACGGCCATGTTTCATCCAAATGAAGCCATCTTGTACTATTTCAATGGCCTTGAAATTGGATGTTGAATTTTGTTGCCATCTATTATCGTTGTTACGGCCATGTTTCATCCAAATGAAGCCATCTTGCACTATTGGAATGGCCTTGAAATTTGATGTTGAATTTTGTTGCCATCTATTATCGTTGTTACGGCCATGTTTCATCCAAATGAAGCCATCTTGCACTATTTGAATGGCCTTGAAATTTAATGTTGAATTTTGTTGCCATCTATTATCGTTGTTACGGCCATGTTTCATCCAAATGTAGCCATATTGCACTATTTCAATGGCCTTGAAATTTGATGTTGAGTTTTGTTGCCATCTATTATCCTTGTTACGGCCATGTTTCATCCAAATGAAGCCATCTTGCACTATTTGAATGGCCTTGAAATTTGATGTTGAGTTTTGTTGCCATCTATTATCGTTGTTACGGCCATGTTTCATCCAAATGAAGCCATCTTGCACTATTTGAATGGCCTTGAAATTTGATGTTGAGTTTTGTTGCCATCTATTATCGTTGTTACGGCCATGTTTCATCCAAATGAAGCCATATTGCACTATTTGAATGGCCTTGAAATTTGATGTTGAATTTTGTTGCCATCTATTATCGTTGTTACGGCCATTTTTCATCCAAATGAAGCCATTTTTCACAAATTCAATGGCCTTGAAATTTGATGTTGAATTTTGTTGCCATCTATTATCGTTGTTACGGCCATGTTTCATCCAAATGAAGCCATCTTGCACTATTTGAATGGCCTTGAAATTTGATGTTGAATTTTGTTGCCATCTATTATCGTTGTTACGGCCATGTTTCATCCAAATGTAGCCATATTGCACTATTTCAATGGCCTTGAAATTTGATGTTGAGTTTTGTTGCCATCTATTATCCTTGTTACGGCCATGTTTCATCCAAATGAAGCCATCTTGCACTATTTGAATGGCCTTGAAATTTGATGTTGAGTTTTGTTGCCATCTATTATCGTTGTTACGGCCATGTTTCATCCAAATGAAGCCATCTTGCACTATTTGAATGGCCTTGAAATTTGATGTTGAGTTTTGTTGCCATCTATTATCGTTGTTACGGCCATGTTTCATCCAAATGAAGCCATCTTGCACTATTTGAATGGCCTTGAAATTTGATGTTGAATTTTGTTGCCATCTATTATCGTTGTTACGGCCATGTTTCATCCAAATGAAGCCATCTTGCACTATTTGAATGTCCTTGAAATTTGATGTTGAATTTTGTTGCCATCTATTATCGTTGTTACGGCCATGTTTCATCCAAATGAAGCCATCTTGCACTATTTGAATGGCCTTGAAATTTGATGTTGAATTTTGTTGCCATCTATTATCGTTGTTACGGCCATGTTTCATCCAAATGAAGCCATCTTGCACTATTTGAATGGCCTTGAAATTTGATGTCGAATTTTGTTGCCATCTATTATCGTTGTTACGGCCATGTTTCATCCAAATGAAGCCATCTTGCACTATTTCAATGGCCTTGAAATTTGATGTTGAGTTTTGTTGCCATCTATTATCGTTGTTACGGCCATGTTTCATCCAAATGAAGCCATCTTGCACTATTTGAATGGCCTTGAAATTTGATGTTGAATTTTGTTGCCATCTATTATCGTTGTTACGGCAATGTTTCATCCAAATGAAGCCATTTTGCACTAATTCAATTGCCTTGAAATTGATGTTGAATTTTGTTGCCATCTATTATCGTTGTTACGGCCATGTTTCATCCAAATGAAGCCATCTTGCACTATTTGAATGGCCTTGAAATTTGATGTTGAATTTTGTTGCCATCTATTATCGTTGTTACGGCCATGTTTCATCCAAATGTAGCCATATTGCACTATTTCAATGGCCTTGAAATTTGATGTTGAGTTTTGTTGCCATCTATTATCCTTGTTACGGCCATGTTTCATCCAAATGAAGCCATATTGCACTATTTGAATCTCAATGAAACTTGATGTTAAGTTTTTTTGCCATCTATTATCGTTGTTACGGCCATGTTTCATCCAAATGAAGCCATCTTGTACTATTTCAATGGCCTTGAAATTGGATGTTGAGTTTTTTTGCCATCTATTATCGTTGTTACGGCCATGTTTCATCCAAATGAAGCCATCTTGCACTATTTGAATGTCCTTGAAATTTGATGTTGAATTTTGTTGCCATCTATTATCATTGTTACGGCCATGTTTCATCCAAATGAAGCCATCTTTCACTATTTCAATGGCCTTGAAATTTGATGTTGAATTTTGTTGCCATCTATTATCGTTGTTACGGCCATGTTTCATCCAAATGAAGCCATCTTGCACTATTTGAATGGCCTTGAAATTTGATGTTGAATTTTGTTGCCATCTATTATCGTTGTTACGGCCATGTTTCATCCAAATGAAGCCATCTTGCACTATTTCAATGGCCTTGAAATTTGATGTTGAGTTTTGTTGCCATCTATTATCGTTGTTACGGCCATGTTTCATCCAAATGAAGCCATCTTGCACTATTTGAATGGCCTTGAAATTTGATGTTGAATTTTGTTGCCATCTATTATCGTTGTTACGGCCATGTTTCATCCAAATGAAGCCATTTTGCACTAATTCAATGGCCTTGAAATTGATGTTGAATTTTGTTGCCATCTATTATCGTTGTTACGGCCATGTTTCATCCAAATGAAGCCATCTTGCACTATTGGAATGGCCTTGAAATTTGATGTTGAGTTTTGTTGCCATCTATTATCGTTGTTACGGCCATGTTTCATCCAAATGAAGCCATATTGCACTGTTTGAATGGCCTTGAAATTTGATGTTGAATTTTGTTGCCATCTATTATCGTTGTTACGGCCATGTTTCATCCAAATGAAGCCATTTTGCACTAATTCAATGGCCTTGAAATTGATGTTGAATTTTGTTGCCATCTATTATCGATGTTACGGCCATTTTCATCCAAATGAAGCCATCTTGCACTATTTCAATGGCCTTGAAATTTGATGTTGAGTTTTGTTGCCATCTATTATCGTTGTTAACGTACTTAACAACATGCCCGTCATGGGTTCAAGCCCTAAATAGACCGTGCTCCCATGCGTAGGACTGACTATCCTGCTATGGTAACAATAAGTCACTGAAAGCCAAGCTCACTTCACTAGTGGGTACTTGGCAGGCCCTTGACCGACATTGGTTGTTGTGCCAAAGAAAAAAAAAATTATCGTTGTTACGGCCATGTTACATCCAAATAAAGGCATCTTGCACTAATTCATTGGCCTTGAAATTTGATGTTGGATTTTGTTGCCATCTATTATCGATGTTACGGCCATGTTTCATCCAAATGAAGCCATCTTGCACTATTTGAACGGCCTTGAAATTTAATGTTGAATTTTGTTGCCATCTATTATCGTTGTTACGGCCATGTTACATCCAAATGAAGCCATATTGCACTATTTGAATCTCCATGAAACTTGATGTTAAGTTTTTTTGCCATCTATTATCGTTGTTACGGCCATGTTTCATCCAAATGAAGCCATCTTGTACTATTTCAATGGCCTTGAAATTGGATGTTGAATTTTGTTGCCATCTATTATCGTTGTTACGGCCATGTTTCATCCAAATGAAGCCATCTTGCACTATTGGAATGGCCTTGAAATTTGATGTTGAATTTTGTTGCCATCTATTATCGTTGTTACGGCCATGTTTCATCCAAATGAAGCCATCTTGCACTATTTGAATGGCCTTGAAATTTAATGTTGAATTTTGTTGCCATCTATTATCGTTGTTACGGCCATGTTTCATCCAAATGTAGCCATATTGCACTATTTCAATGGCCTTGAAATTTGATGTTGAGTTTTGTTGCCATCTATTATCCTTGTTACGGCCATGTTTCATCCAAATGAAGCCATCTTGCACTATTTGAATGGCCTTGAAATTTGATGTTGAGTTTTGTTGCCATCTATTATCGTTGTTACGGCCATGTTTCATCCAAATGAAGCCATCTTGCACTATTTGAATGGCCTTGAAATTTGATGTTGAGTTTTGTTGCCATCTATTATCGTTGTTACGGCCATGTTTCATCCAAATGAAGCCATATTGCACTATTTGAATGGCCTTGAAATTTGATGTTGAATTTTGTTGCCATCTATTATCGTTGTTACGGCCATTTTTCATCCAAATGAAGCCATTTTTCACAAATTCAATGGCCTTGAAATTTGATGTTGAATTTTGTTGCCATCTATTATCGTTGTTACGGCCATGTTTCATCCAAATGAAGCCATCTTGCACTATTTGAATGACCTTGAAATTTAATGTTGAATTTTGTTGCCATCTATTATCGTTGTTACGGCCATGTTTCATCCAAATGAAGCCATATTGCACTATTTCAATGGCCTTGAAATTTGATGTTGAGTTTTGTTGCCATCTATTATCCTTGTTACGGCCATGTTTCATCCAAATGAAGCCATCTTGCACTATTTGAATGGCCTTGAAATTTGATGTTGAGTTTTGTTGCCATCTATTATCGTTGTTACGGCCATGTTTCATCCAAATGAAGCCATCTTGCACTATTTGAATGGCCTTGAAATTTGATGTTGAGTTTTGTTGCCATCTATTATCGTTGTTACGGCCATGTTTCATCCAAATGAAGCCATCTTGCACTATTTGAATGGCCTTGAAATTTGATGTTGAATTTTGTTGCCATCTATTATCGTTGTTACGGCCATGTTTCATCCAAATGAAGCCATCTTGCACTATTTGAATGTCCTTGAAATTTGATGTTGAATTTTGTTGCCATCTATTATCGTTGTTACGGCCATGTTTCATCCAAATGAAGCCATCTTGCACTATTTGAATGGCCTTGAAATTTGATGTTGAATTTTGTTGCCATCTATTATCGTTGTTACGGCCATGTTTCATCCAAATGAAGCCATCTTGCACTATTTGAATGGCCTTGAAATTTGATGTCGAATTTTGTTGCCATCTATTATCGTTGTTACGGCCATGTTTCATCCAAATGAAGCCATCTTGCACTATTTCAATGGCCTTGAAATTTGATGTTGAGTTTTGTTGCCATCTATTATCGTTGTTACGGCCATTTTTCATCCAAATGAAGCCATCTTGCACTATTTGAATGGCCTTGAAATTTGATGTTGAATTTTGTTGCCATCTATTATCGTTGTTACGGCAATGTTTCATCCAAATGAAGCCATTTTGCACTAATTCAATGGCCTTGAAATTGATGTTGAATTTTGTTGCCATCTATTATCGTTGTTACGGCCATGTTTCATCCAAATGAAGCCATCTTGCACTATTTGAATGGCCTTGAAATTTGATGTTGAATTTTGTTGCCATCTATTATCGTTGTTACGGCCATGTTTCATCCAAATGTAGCCATATTGCACTATTACAATGGCCTTGAAATTTGATGTTGAGTTTTGTTGCCATCTATTATCCTTGTTACGGCCATGTTTCATCCAAATGAAGCCATCTTGCACTATTTGAATGGCCTTGAAATTTGATGTTGAGTTTTGTTGCCATCTATTATCGTTGTTACGGCCATGTTTCATCCAAATGAAGCCATCTTGCACTATTTCAATGGCCTTGAAATTTGATGTTGAGTTTTGTTGCCATCTATTATCGTTGTTACGGCCATGTTTCATCCAAATGAAGCCATTTTGCACTAATTCAATGGCCTTGAAATTGATGTTGAATTTTGTTGCCATCTATTATCGTTGTTACGGCCATGTTTCATCCAAATGAAGCCATCTTGCACTATTTGAATGGCCTTGAAATTTGATGTTGAGTTTTGTTGCCATCTATTATCGATGTTACGGCCATTTTCATCCAAATGAAGCCATCTTGCACTATTTCAATGGCCTTGAAATTTGATGTTGAGTTTTGTTGCCATCTATTATCGTTGTTAACGTACTTAACAACATGCCCGTCATGGGTTCAAGCCCTAAATAGACCGTGCTCCCATGCGTAGGACTGACTATCCTGCTATGGTAACAATAAGTCACTGAAAGCCAAGCTCACTTCACTAGTGGGTACTTGGCAGGCCCTTGACCGACAGTGGTTGTTGTGCCAAAGAAAAAAAAAATTATCGTTGTTACGGCCATGTTTCATCCAAATAAAGGCATCTTGCACTAATTCATTGGCCTTGAAATTTGATGTTGGATTTTGTTGCCATCTATTATCGATGTTACGGCCATGTTTCATCCAAATGAAGCCATCTTGCACTATTTGAATGGCCTTGAAATTTAATGTTGAATTTTGTTGCCATCTATTATCGTTGTTACGGCCATGTTACATCCAAATGAAGCCATATTGCACTATTTGAATCTCAATGAAATTTGATGTTAAGTTTTGTTGCCATCTATTATCGTTGTTACGGCCATGTTTCATCCAAATGAAGCCATCTTGTACTATTTCAATGGCCTTGAAATTGGATGTTGAGTTTTTTTGCCATCTATTATCGTTGTTACGGCCATGTTTCATCCAAATGAAGCCATCTTGCACTATTTGAATGTCCTTGAAATTTGATGTTGAATTTTGTTGCCATCTATTATCATTGTTACGGCCATGTTTCATCCAAATGAAGCCATCTTTCACTATTTCAATGGCCTTGAAATTTGATGTTGCGTTTTGTTGCCATCTATTATCGTTGTTACGGCCATGTTTCATCCAAATGAAGCCATATTGCACTATTTGAATGGCCTTGAAATTTGATGTTGAATTTTGTTGCCATCTATTATCGTTGTTACGGCCATGTTTCATCCAAATGAAGCCATCTTGCACTATTTGAATGGCCTTGAAATTTGATGTTGAATTTTGTTGCCATCTATTATCGTTGTTACGGCCATGTTTCATCCAAATGAAGCCATCTTGCACTATTTGAATGGCCTTGAAATTTGATGTTGAATTTTGTTGCCATCTATTATCGTTGTTACGGCCATGTTTCATCCAAATGAAGCCATCTTGCACTATTTCAATGACCTTGAAATTTGATGTTGAGTTTTGTTGCCATCTATTATCGTTGTTACGGCCATGTTTCATCCAAATGAAGCCATCTTGCACTATTTGAATGGCCTTGAAATTTGATGTTGAATTTTGTTGCCATCTATTATCGTTGTTACGGCCATGTTTCATCCAAATGAAGCCATATTGCACTATTTCAATGGCCTTGAAATTGATGTTGAATTTTGTTGCCATCTATTATCGTTGTTACGGCCATGTTTCATCCAAATGAAGCCATCTTGCACTATTGGAATGGCCTTGAAATTTGATGTTGAATTTTGTTGCCATCTATTATCGTTGTTACGGCCATGTTTTATCCAAATGAATTAATTTTTCACTAATTCAATGGCCTTGAAATTTGATGTTGAGTTTTGTTGCCATCTATTATCGTTGTTACGGCCATGTTTCATCCAAATGAAGCCATCTTGCACTATTTGAATGGCCTTGAAATTTGATGTTGAGTTTTGTTGCCATCTATTATCGTTGTTACGGCCATGTTTCATCCAAATGAAGCCATCTTGCACTATTTGAATGGCCTTGAAATTTGATGTTGAATTTTGTTGCCATCTATTATCGTTGTTACGGCCATGTTTCATCCAAATGAAGCCATCTTGCACTATTTGAATGGCCTTGAAATTTGATGTTGAATTTTGTTGCCATCTATTATCGTTGTTACGGCCATGTTTCATCCAAATGAAGCCATCTTGCACTATTTGAATGGCCTTGAAATTTGATGTCGAATTTTGTTGCCATCTATTATCGTTGTTACGGCCATGTTTCATCCAAATGTAGCCATCTTGCACTATTTCAATGGCCTTGAAATTTGATGTTGAGTTTTGTTGCCATCTATTATCGTTGTTACGGCCATGTTTCATCCAAATGAAGCCATCTTGCACTATTTGAATGGCCTTGAAATTTGATGTTGAATTTTGTTGCCATCTATTATCGTTGTTACGGCAATGTTTCATCCAAATGAAGCCATTTTGCACTAATTCAATTGCCTTGAAATTGATGTTGAATTTTGTTGCCATCTATTATCGTTGTTACGGCCATGTTTCATCCAAATGAAGCCATCTTGCACTATTTGAATGGCCTTGAAATTTGATGTTGAATTTTGTTGCCATCTATTATCGTTGTTACGGCCATGTTTCATCCAAATGTAGCCATATTGCACTATTTCAATGGCCTTGAAATTTGATGTTGAGTTTTGTTGCCATCTATTATCCTTGTTACGGCCATGTTTCATCCAAATGAAGCCATATTGCACTATTTGAATCTCAATGAAACTTGATGTTAAGTTTTTTTGCCATCTATTATCGTTGTTACGGCCATGTTTCATCCAAATGAAGCCATCTTGTACTATTTCAATGGCCTTGAAATTGGATGTTGAGTTTTTTTGCCATCTATTATCGTTGTTACGGCCATGTTTCATCCAAATGAAGCCATCTTGCACTATTTGAATGTCCTTGAAATTTGATGTTGAATTTTGTTGCCATCTATTATCATTGTTACGGCCATGTTTCATCCAAATGAAGCCATCTTTCACTATTTCAATGGCCTTGAAATTTGATGTTGAATTTTGTTGCCATCTATTATCGTTGTTACGGCCATGTTTCATCCAAATGAAGCCATCTTGCACTATTTGAATGGCCTTGAAATTTGATGTTGAATTTTGTTGCCATCTATTATCGTTGTTACGGCCATGTTTCATCCAAATGAAGCCATCTTGCACTATTTCAATGGCCTTGAAATTTGATGTTGAGTTTTGTTGCCATCTATTATCGTTGTTACGGCCATGTTTCATCCAAATGAAGCCATCTTGCACTATTTGAATGGCCTTGAAATTTGATGTTGAATTTTGTTGCCATCTATTATCGTTGTTACGGCCATGTTTCATCCAAATGAAGCCATTTTGCACTAATTCAATGGCCTTGAAATTGATGTTGAAGTTTGTTGCCATCTATTATCGTTGTTACGGCCATGTTTCATCCAAATGAAGCCATCTTGCACTATTGGAATGGCCTTGAAATTTGATGTTGAGTTTTGTTGCCATCTATTATCGTTGTTACGGCCATGTTTCATCCAAATGAAGCCATATTGCACTATTTGAATGGCCTTGAAATTTGATGTTGAATTTTGTTGCCATCTATTATCGTTGTTACGGCCATGTTTCATCCAAATGAAGCCATTTTGCACTAATTCAATGGCCTTGAAATTGATGTTGAATTTTGTTGCCATCTATTATCGATGTTACGGCCATTTTCATCCAAATGAAGCCATCTTGCACTATTTCAATGGCCTTGAAATTTGATGTTGAGTTTTGTTGCCATCTATTATCGTTGTTAACGTACTTAACAACATGCCCGTCATGGGTTCAAGCCCTAAATAGACCGTGCTCCCATGCGTAGGACTGACTATCCTGCTATGGTAACAATAAGTCACTGAAAGCCAAGCTCACTTCACTAGTGGGTACTTGGCAGGCCCTTGACCGACATTGGTTGTTGTGCCAAAGAAAAAAAAAATTATCGTTGTTACGGCCATGTTACATCCAAATAAAGGCATCTTGCACTAATTCATTGGCCTTGAAATTTGATGTTGGATTTTGTTGCCATCTATTATCGATGTTACGGCCATGTTTCATCCAAATGAAGCCATCTTGCACTATTTGAATGGCCTTGAAATTTAATGTTGAATTTTGTTGCCATCTATTATCGTTGTTACGGCCATGTTACATCCAAATGAAGCCATATTGCACTATTTGAATCTCCATGAAACTTGATGTTAAGTTTTTTTGCCATCTATTATCGTTGTTACGGCCATGTTTCATCCAAATGAAGCCATCTTGTACTATTTCAATGGCCTTGAAATTGGATGTTGAATTTTGTTGCCATCTATTATCGTTGTTACGGCCATGTTTCATCCAAATGAAGCCATCTTGCACTATTGGAATGGCCTTGAAATTTGATGTTGAATTTTGTTGCCATCTATTATCGTTGTTACGGCCATGTTTCATCCAAATGAAGCCATCTTGCACTATTTGAATGGCCTTGAAATTTAATGTTGAATTTTGTTGCCATCTATTATCGTTGTTACGGCCATGTTTCATCCAAATGTAGCCATATTGCACTATTTCAATGGCCTTGAAATTTGATGTTGAGTTTTGTTGCCATCTATTATCCTTGTTACGGCCATGTTTCATCCAAATGAAGCCATCTTGCACTATTTGAATGGTCTTGAAATTTGATGTTGAGTTTTGTTGCCATCTATTATCGTTGTTACGGCCATGTTTCATCCAAATGAAGCCATCTTGCACTATTTGAATGGCCTTGAAATTTGATGTTGAGTTTTGTTGCCATCTATTATCGTTGTTACGGCCATGTTTCATCCAAATGAAGCCATATTGCACTATTTGAATGGCCTTGAAATTTGATGTTGAATTTTGTTGCCATCTATTATCGTTGTTACGGCCATTTTTCATCCAAATGAAGCCATTTTTCACAAATTCAATGGCCTTGAAATTTGATGTTGAATTTTGTTGCCATCTATTATCGTTGTTACGGCCATGTTTCATCCAAATGTAGCCATATTGCACTATTACAATGGCCTTGAAATTTGATGTTGAGTTTTGTTGCCATCTATTATCCTTGTTACGGCCATGTTTCATCCAAATGAAGCCATCTTGCACTATTTGAATGGCCTTGAAATTTGATGTTGAGTTTTGTTGCCATCTATTATCGTTGTTACGGCCATGTTTCATCCAAATGAAGCCATCTTGCACTATTTCAATGGCCTTGAAATTTGATGTTGAATTTTGTTGCCATCTATTATCGTTGTTACGGCCATGTTTCATCCAAATGAAGCCATTTTGCACTAATTCAATGGCCTTGAAATTGATGTTGAATTTTGTTGCCATCTATTATCGTTGTTACGGCCATGTTTCATCCAAATGAAGCCATCTTGCACTATTTGAATGGCCTTGAAATTTGATGTTGAGTTTTGTTGCCATCTATTATCGATGTTACGGCCATTTTCATCCAAATGAAGCCATCTTGCACTATTTCAATGGCCTTGAAATTTGATGTTGAGTTTTGTTGCCATCTATTATCGTTGTTAACGTACTTAACAACATGCCCGTCATGGGTTCAAGCCCTAAATAGACCGTGCTCCCATGCGTAGGACTGACTATCCTGCTATGGTAACAATAAGTCACTGAAAGCCAAGCTCACTTCACTAGTGGGTACTTGGCAGGCCCTTGACCGACAGTGGTTGTTGTGCCAAAGAAAAAAAAAATTATCGTTGTTACGGCCATGTTACATCCAAATAAAGGCATCTTGCACTAATTCATTGGCCTTGAAATTTGATGTTGGATTTTGTTGCCATCTATTATCGATGTTACGGCCATGTTTCATCCAAATGAAGCCATCTTGCACTATTTGAATGGCCTTGAAATTTAATGTTGAATTTTGTTGCCATCTATTATCGTTGTTACGGCCATGTTACATCCAAATGAAGCCATATTGCACTATTTGAATCTCAATGAAATTTGATGTTGAATTTTGTTGCCATCTATTATCGTTGTTACGGCCATGTTTCATCCAAATGAAGCCATCTTGTACTATTTCAATGGCCTTGAAATTGGATGTTGAGTTTTTTTGCCATCTATTATCGTTGTTACGGCCATGTTTCATCCAAATGAAGCCATATTGCACTATTTGAATGTCCTTGAAATTTGATGTTGAATTTTGTTGCCATCTATTATCATTGTTACGGCCATGTTTCATCCAAATGAAGCCATCTTTCACTATTTCAATGGCCTTGAAATTTGATGTTGCGTTTTTTTGCCATCTATTATCGTTGTTACGGCCATGTTTCATCCAAATGAAGCCATCTTGCACTATTTGAATGTCCTTGAAATTTGATGTTGAATTTTGTTGCCATCTATTATCGTTGTTACGGCCATGTTTCATCCAAATGAAGCCATCTTGCACTATTTGAATGGCCTTGAAATTTGATGTTGAATTTTGTTGCCATCTATTATCGTTGTTACGGCCATGTTTCATCCAAATGAAGCCATCTTGCACTATTTGAATGGCCTTGAAATTTGATGTTGAATTTTGTTGCCATCTATTATCGTTGTTACGGCCATGTTTCATCCAAATGAAGCCATCTTGCACTATTTCAATGACCTTGAAATTTGATGTTGAGTTTTGTTGCCATCTATTATCGTTGTTACGGCCATGTTTCATCCAAATGAAGCCATCTTGCACTATTTGAATGGCCTTGAAATTTGATGTTGAATTTTGTTGCCATCTATTATCGTTGTTACGGCCATGTTTCATCCAAATGAAGCCATATTGCACTATTTCAATGGCCTTGAAATTGATGTTGAATTTTGTTGCCATCTATTATCGTTGTTACGGCCATGTTTCATCCAAATGAAGCCATCTTGCACTATTGGAATGGCCTTGAAATTTGATGTTGAATTTTGTTGCCATCTATTATCGTTGTTACGGCCATGTTTTATCCAAATGAATTAATTTTTCACTAATTCAATGGCCTTGAAATTTGATGTTGAATTTTGTTGCCATCTATTATCGTTGTTACGGCCATGTTTCATCCAAATGAAGCCATCTTGCACTATTTGAATGGCCTTGAAATTTGATGTTGAGTTTTGTTGCCATCTATTATCGTTGTTACGGCCATGTTTCATCCAAATGAAGCCATCTTGCACTATTTGAATGGCCTTGAAATTTGATGTTGAATTTTGTTGCCATCTATTATCGTTGTTACGGCCATGTTTCATCCAAATGAAGCCATCTTGCACTATTTGAATGGCCTTGAAATTTGATGTTGAATTTTGTTGCCATCTATTATCGTTGTTACGGCCATGTTTCATCCAAATGAAGCCATCTTGCACTATTTGAATGGCCTTGAAATTTGATGTCGAATTTTGTTGCCATCTATTATCGTTGTTACGGCCATGTTTCATCCAAATGTAGCCATCTTGCACTATTTCAATGGCCTTGAAATTTGATGTTGAGTTTTGTTGCCATCTATTATCGTTGTTACGGCCATGTTTCATCCAAATGAAGCCATCTTGCACTATTTGAATGGCCTTGAAATTTGATGTTGAATTTTGTTGCCATCTATTATCGTTGTTACGGCAATGTTTCATCCAAATGAAGCCATTTTGCACTAATTCAATTGCCTTGAAATTGATGTTGAATTTTGTTGCCATCTATTATCGTTGTTACGGCCATGTTTCATCCAAATGAAGCCATCTTGCACTATTTGAATGGCCTTGAAATTTGATGTTGAATTTTGTTGCCATCTATTATCGTTGTTACGGCCATGTTTCATCCAAATGTAGCCATATTGCACTATTTCAATGGCCTTGAAATTTGATGTTGAGTTTTGTTGCCATCTATTATCCTTGTTACGGCCATGTTTCATCCAAATGAAGCCATATTGCACTATTTGAATCTCAATGAAATTTGATGTTAAGTTTTTTTGCCATCTATTATCGTTGTTACGGCCATGTTTCATCCAAATGAAGCCATCTTGTACTATTTCAATGGCCTTGAAATTGGATGTTGAGTTTTTTTGCCATCTATTATCGTTGTTACGGCCATGTTTCATCCAAATGAAGCCATCTTGCACTATTTGAATGTCCTTGAAATTTGATGTTGAATTTTGTTGCCATCTATTATCATTGTTACGGCCATGTTTCATCCAAATGAAGCCATCTTTCACTATTTCAATGGCCTTGAAATTTGATGTTGAATTTTGTTGCCATCTATTATCGTTGTTACGGCCATGTTTCATCCAAATGAAGCCATCTTGCACTATTTGAATGGCCTTGAAATTTGATGTTGAATTTTGTTGCCATCTATTATCGTTGTTACGGCCATGTTTCATCCAAATGAAGCCATCTTGCACTATTTCAATGGCCTTGAAATTTGATGTTGAGTTTTGTTGCCATCTATTATCGTTGTTACGGCCATGTTTCATCCAAATGAAGCCATCTTGCACTATTTGAATGGCCTTGAAATTTGATGTTGAATTTTGTTGCCATCTATTATCGTTGTTACGGCCATGTTTCATCCAAATGAAGCCATTTAGCACTAATTCAATGGCCTTGAAATTGATGTTGAATTTTGTTGCCATCTATTATCGTTGTTACGGCCATGTTTCATCCAAATGAAGCCATCTTGCACTATTGGAATGGCCTTGAAATTTGATGTTGAGTTTTGTTGCCATCTATTATCGTTGTTACGGCCATGTTTCATCCAAATGAAGCCATATTGCACTATTTGAATGGCCTTGAAATTTGATGTTGAATTTTGTTGCCATCTATTATCGTTGTTACGGCCATGTTTCATCCAAATGAAGCCATTTTGCACTAATTCAATGGCCTTGAAATTGATGTTGAATTTTGTTGCCATCTATTATCGATGTTACGGCCATTTTCATCCAAATGAAGCCATCTTGCACTATTTCAATGGCCTTGAAATTTGATGTTGAGTTTTGTTGCCATCTATTATCGTTGTTAACGTACTTAACAACATGCCCGTCATGGGTTCAAGCCCTAAATAGACCGTGCTCCCATGCGTAGGACTGACTATCCTGCTATGGTAACAATAAGTCACTGAAAGCCAAGCTCACTTCACTAGTGGGTACTTGGCAGGCCCTTGACCGACATTGGTTGTTGTGCCAAAGAAAAAAAAAATTATCATTGTTACGGCCATGTTTCATCCAAATGAAGCCATCTTGCACTAATTCATTGGCCTTGAAATTTGATGTTGGATTTTGTTGCCATCTATTATCGATGTTACGGCCATGTTTCATCCAAATGAAGCCATCTTGCACTATTTGAATGGCCTTGAAATTTAATGTTGAATTTTGTTGCCATCTATTATCGTTGTTACGGCCATGTTACATCCAAATGAAGCCATATTGCACTATTTGAATCTCCATGAAACTTGATGTTAAGTTTTTTTGCCATCTATTATCGTTGTTACGGCCATGTTTCATCCAAATGAAGCCATCTTGTACTATTTCAATGGCCTTGAAATTGGATGTTGAATTTTGTTGCCATCTATTATCGTTGTTACGGCCATGTTTCATCCAAATGAAGCCATCTTGCACTATTGGAATGGCCTTGAAATTTGATGTTGAATTTTGTTGCCATCTATTATCGTTGTTACGGCCATGTTTCATCCAAATGAAGCCATCTTGCACTATTGGAATGGCCTTGAAATTTGATGTTGAATTTTGTTGCCATCTATTATCGTTGTTACGGCCATGTTTCATCCAAATGTAGCCATATTGCACTATTTCAATGGCCTTGAAATTTGATGTTGAGTTTTGTTGCCATCTATTATCCTTGTTACGGCCATGTTTCATCCAAATGAAGCCATCTTGCACTATTTGAATGGCCTTGAAATTTGATGTTGAGTTTTGTTGCCATCTATTATCGTTGTTACGGCCATGTTTCATCCAAATGAAGCCATCTTGCACTATTTGAATGGCCTTGAAATTTGATGTTGAGTTTTGTTGCCATCTATTATCGTTGTTACGGCCATGTTTCATCCAAATGAAGCCATATTGCACTATTTGAATGGCCTTGAAATTTGATGTTGAATTTTGTTGCCATCTATTATCGTTGTTACGGCCATGTTTCATCCAAATGAAGCCATTTTTCACAAATTCAATGGCCTTGAAATTTGATGTTGAATTTTGTTGCCATCTATTATCGTTGTTACGGCCATGTTTCATCCAAATGAAGCCATCTTGCACTATTTGAATGACCTTGAAATTTAATGTTGAATTTTGTTGCCATCTATTATCGTTGTTACGGCCATGTTTCATCCAAATGTAGCCATATTGCACTATTTCAATGGCCTTGAAATTTGATGTTGAGTTTTGTTGCCATCTATTATCCTTGTTACGGCCATGTTTCATCCAAATGAAGCCATCTTGCACTATTTGAATGGCCTTGAAATTTGATGTTGAGTTTTGTTGCCATCTATTATCGTTGTTACGGCCATGTTTCATCCAAATGAAGCCATCTTGCACTATTTGAATGGCCTTGAAATTTGATGTTGAGTTTTGTTGCCATCTATTATCGTTGTTACGGCCATGTTTCATCCAAATGAAGCCATCTTGCACTATTTGAATGGCCTTGAAATTTGATGTTGAATTTTGTTGCCATCTATTATCGTTGTTACGGCCATGTTTCATCCAAATGAAGCCATCTTGCACTATTTGAATGTCCTTGAAATTTGATGTTGAATTTTGTTGCCATCTATTATCGTTGTTACGGCCATGTTTCATCCAAATGAAGCCATCTTGCACTATTTGAATGGCCTTGAAATTTGATGTTGAATTTTGTTGCCATCTATTATCGTTGTTACGGCCATGTTTCATCCAAATGAAGCCATCTTGCACTATTTGAATGGCCTTGAAATTTGATGTCGAATTTTGTTGCCATCTATTATCGTTGTTACGGCCATGTTTCATCCAAATGAAGCCATCTTGCACTATTTCAATGGCCTTGAAATTTGATGTTGAGTTTTGTTGCCATCTATTATCGTTGTTACGGCCATGTTTCATCCAAATGAAGCCATCTTGCACTATTTGAATGGCCTTGAAATTTGATGTTGAATTTTGTTGCCATCTATTATCGTTGTTACGGCAATGTTTCATCCAAATGAAGCCATTTTGCACTAATTCAATGGCCTTGAAATTGATGTTGAATTTTGTTGCCATCTATTATCGTTGTTACGGCCATGTTTCATCCAAATGAAGCCATCTTGCACTATTTGAATGGCCTTGAAATTTGATGTTGAATTTTGTTGCCATCTATTATCGTTGTTACGGCCATGTTTCATCCAAATGTAGCCATATTGCACTATTTCAATGGCCTTGAAATTTGATGTTGAGTTTTGTTGCCATCTATTATCCTTGTTACGGCCATGTTTCATCCAAATGAAGCCATCTTGCACTATTTGAATGGCCTTGAAATTTGATGTTGAGTTTTGTTGCCATCTATTATCGTTGTTACGGCCATGTTTCATCCAAATGAAGCCATCTTGCACTATTTCAATGGCCTTGAAATTTGATGTTGAATTTTGTTGCCATCTATTATCGTTGTTACGGCCATGTTTCATCCAAATGAAGCCATTTTGCACTAATTCAATGGCCTTGAAATTGATGTTGAATTTTGTTGCCATCTATTATCGTTGTTACGGCCATGTTTCATCCAAATGAAGCCATCTTGCACTATTTGAATGGCCTTGAAATTTGATGTTGAGTTTTGTTGCCATCTATTATCGATGTTACGGCCATTTTCATCCAAATGAAGCCATCTTGCACTATTTCAATGGCCTTGAAATTTGATGTTGAGTTTTGTTGCCATCTATTATCGTTGTTAACGTACTTAACAACATGCCCGTCATGGGTTCAAGCCCTAAATAGACCGTGCTCCCATGCGTAGGACTGACTATCCTGCTATGGTAACAATAAGTCACTGAAAGCCAAGCTCACTTCACTAGTGGGTACTTGGCAGGCCCTTGACCGACAGTGGTTGTTGTGCCAAAGAAAAAAAAAATTATCGTTGTTACGGCCATGTTACATCCAAATAAAGGCATCTTGCACTAATTCATTGGCCTTGAAATTTGATGTTGGATTTTGTTGCCATCTATTATCGTTGTTACGGCCATGTTTCATCCAAATGAAGCCATCTTGCACTATTTGAATGGCCTTGAAATTTAATGTTGAATTTTGTTGCCATCTATTATCGTTGTTACGGCCATGTTACATCCAAATGAAGCCATATTGCACTATTTGAATCTCAATGAAATTTGATGTTAAGTTTTTTTGCCATCTATTATCGTTGTTACGGCCATGTTTCATCCAAATGAAGCCATCTTGTACTATTTCAATGGCCTTGAAATTGGATGTTGAGTTTTTTTGCCATCTATTATCGTTGTTACGGCCATGTTTCATCCAAATGAAGCCATCTTGCACTATTTGAATGTCCTTGAAATTTGATGTTGAATTTTGTTGCCATCTATTATCATTGTTACGGCCATGTTTCATCCAAATGAAGCCATCCTTCACTATTTCAATGGCCTTGAAATTTGATGTTGCGTTTTGTTGCCATCTATTATCGTTGTTACGGCCATGTTTCATCCAAATGAAGCCATATTGCACTATTTGAATGGCCTTGAAATTTGATGTTGAATTTTGTTGCCATCTATTATCGTTGTTACGGCCATGTTTCATCCAAATGAAGCCATCTTGCACTATTTGAATGGCCTTGAAATTTGATGTTGAATTTTGTTGCCATCTATTATCGTTGTTACGGCCATGTTTCATCCAAATGAAGCCATCTTGCACTATTTGAATGGCCTTGAAATTTGATGTTGAATTTTGTTGCCATCTATTATCGTTGTTACGGCCATGTTTCATCCAAATGAAGCCATCTTGCACTATTTCAATGACCTTGAAATTTGATGTTGAGTTTTGTTGCCATCTATTATCGTTGTTACGGCCATGTTTCATCCAAATGAAGCCATCTTGCACTATTTGAATGGCCTTGAAATTTGATGTTGAATTTTGTTGCCATCTATTATCGTTGTTACGGCCATGTTTCATCCAAATGAAGCCATATTGCACTATTTCAATGGCCTTGAAATTGATGTTGAATTTTGTTGCCATCTATTATCGTTGTTACGGCCATGTTTCATCCAAATGAAGCCATCTTGCACTATTGGAATGGCCTTGAAATTTGATGTTGAATTTTGTTGCCATCTATTATCGTTGTTACGGCCATGTTTTATCCAAATGAATTAATTTTTCACTAATTCAATGGCCTTGAAATTTGATGTTGAGTTTTGTTGCCATCTATTATCGTTGTTACGGCCATGTTTCATCCAAATGAAGCCATCTTGCACTATTTGAATGGCCTTGAAATTTGATGTTGAATTTTGTTGCCATCTATTATCGTTGTTACGGCCATGTTTCATCCAAATGAAGCCATCTTGCACTATTTGAATGGCCTTGAAATTTGATGTTGAGTTTTGTTGCCATCTATTATCGATGTTACGGCCATTTTCATCCAAATGAAGCCATCTTGCACTATTTCAATGGCCTTGAAATTTGATGTTGAGTTTTGTTGCCATCTATTATCGTTGTTAACGTACTTAACAACATGCCCGTCATGGGTTCAAGCCCTAAATAGACCGTGCTCCCATGCGTAGGACTGACTATCCTGCTATGGTAACAATAAGTCACTGAAAGCCAAGCTCACTTCACTAGTGGGTACTTGGCAGGCCCTTGACCGACAGTGGTTGTTGTGCCAAAGAAAAAAAAATTATCGTTGTTACGGCCATGTTACATCCAAATAAAGGCATCTTGCACTAATTGGCCTTGAAATTTGATGTTGGATTTTGTTGCCTTCTATTATCGATGTTACGGCCATGTTTCATCCAAATGAAGCCATCTTGCACTATTTGAATGGCCTTGAAATTTAATGTTGAATTTTGTTGCCATCTATTATCGTTGTTACGGCCATGTTACATCCAAATGAAGCCATATTGCACTATTTGAATCTCCATGAAACTTGATGTTAAGTTTTTTTGCCATCTATTATCGTTGTTACGGCCATGTTTCATCCAAATGAAGCCATCTTGTACTATTTCAATGGCCTTGAAATTTGATGTTGAGTTTTTTTGCCATCTATTATCGTTGTTACGGCCATGTTTCATCCAAATGAAGCCATCTTGCACTATTTGAATGTCCTTGAAATTTGATGTTGAATTTTGTTGCCATCTATTATCATTGTTACGGCCATGTTTCATCCAAATGAAGCCATATTGCACTATTTCAATGGCCTTGAAATTTGATGTTGCGTTTTGTTGCCATCTATTATCGTTGTTACGGCCATGTTTCATCCAAATGAAGCCATATTGCACTATTTGAATGGCCTTGAAATTTGATGTTGAATTTTGTTGCCATCTATTATCGTTGTTACGGCCATGTTTCATCCAAATGAAGCCATCTTGCACTATTTCAATGGCCTTGAAATTTGATGTTGAGTTTTGTTGCCATCTATTATCGATGTTACGGCCATGTTTCATCCAAATGAAGCCACCTTGCACTATTTGAATGGCCTTGAAATTTGATGTTGAATTTTGTTGCCATCTATTATCGTTGTTACGGCCATGTTTCATCCAAATGAAGCCATCTTGCACTATTTGAATGGCCTTGACATTTGATGTTGAATTTTGTTGCCATCTATTATCGTTGTTACGGCCATGTTTCATCCAAATGAAGCCATCTTGCACTATTTGAATGGCCTTGAAATTTGATGTTGAATTTTGTTGCCATCTATTATCGTTGTTACGGCCATGTTTCATCCAAATGAAGCCATCTTGCACTATTTGAATGGCCTTGAAATTTGATGTTGAATTTTGTTGCCATCTATTATCGTTGTTACGGCCATGTTTCATCCAAATGAAGCCATCTTGCACTATTTGAATGGCCTTGAAATTTGATGTTGAATTTTGTTGCCATCTATTATCGTTGTTACGGCCATGTTTCATCCAAATGAAGCCATCTTGCACTATTTCAATGGCCTTGAAATTTGATGTTGAGTTTTGTTGCCATCTATTATCGTTGTTACGGCCATGTTTCATCCAAATGAAGCCATCTTGCACTATTTGAATGGCCTTGAAATTTGATGTTAAGTTTTTTTGCCATCTATTATCGTTGTTACGGCCATGTTTCATCCAAATGAAGCCATCTTGTACTATTTCAATGGCTTTGAAATTGGATGTTGAGTTTTTTTGCCATCTATTATCGTTGTTACGGCCATGTTTCATCCAAATGAAGCCATCTTGCACTATTTGAATGTCCTTGAAATTTGATGTTGAATTTTGTTGCCATCTATTATCGTTGTTACGGCCATGTTTCATCCAAATGAAGCCATTTTTCACAAATTCAATCGCCTTGAAATTTGATGTTGAATTTTGTTGCCATCTATTATCGTTGTTACGGCCATGTTTCATCCAAATGAAGCCATCTTGCACTATTTGAATGTCCTTGAAATTTGATGTTAAGTTTTTTTGCCATCTATTATCGTTGTTACGGCCATGTTTCATCCAAATGAAGCCATCTTGTACTATTTGAATGGCCTTGAAATTTGATGTTGAATTTTGTTGCCATCTATTATCGTTGTTACGGCCATGTTTCATCCAAATGAAGCCATCTTGCACTATTTGAATGGCCTTGAAATTTGATGTTGAATTTTGTTGCCATCTATTATCGTTGTTACGGCCATGTTTCATCCAAATGAAGCCATCTTGCACTATTTGAATGGCCTTGAAATTTGATGTTGAATTTTGTTGCCATCTATTATCGTTGTTACGGCCATGTTTCATCCAAATGAAGCCATCTTGCACTAATTCAATGGCCTTGAAATTTGATGTTGAGTTTTGTTGCCATCTATTATCGTTGTTACGGCCATGTTTCATCCAAATGAAGCCATCTTGCACTATTTGAATGGCCTTGAAATTTGATGTTGAATTTTGTTGCCATCTATTATCGTTGTTACGGCCATGTTTCATCCAAATGAAGCCATTTTGCACTAATTCAATGGCCTTGAAATTGATGTTGAATTTTGTTGCCATCTATTATCGTTGTTACGGCCATGTTTCATCCAAATGAAGCCATCTTGCACTATTGGAATGGCCTTGAAATTTGATGTTGAATTTTGTTGCCATCTATTATCGTTGTTACGGCCATGTTTTATCCAAATGAATTAATTTTTCACTAATTCAATGGCCTTGAAATTTGATGTTGAGTTTTGTTGCCATCTATTATCGTTGTTACGGCCATGTTTCATCCAAATGAAGCCATCTTGCACTATTTGAATGGCCTTGAAATTTGATGTTGAATTTTGTTGCCATCTATTATCGTTGTTACGGCCATGTTTTATCCAAATGAATTAATTTTTCACTAATTCAATGGCCTTCAAATTTGATGTTGAGTTTTGTTGCCATCTATTATCGTTGTTACGGCCATGTTTCATCCAAATGAAGCCATCTTGCACTATTGGAATGGCCTTGAAATTTGATGTTGAGTTTTGTTGCCATCTATTATCGTTGTTACGGCCATGTTTTATCCAAATGAATTAATTTTTCACTAATTCAATGGCCTTGAAATTTGATGTTGAATTTTGTTGCCATCTATTATCGTTGTTACGGCCATGTTTCATCCAAATGAAGCCATCTTGCACTATTTGAATGGCCTTGAAATTTGATGTTGAATTTTGTTGCCATCTATTATCGTTGTTACGGCCATGTTTCATTTAAATGAAGCCATCTTGCACTATTTGAATGGCCTTGAAATTTGATGTTGAGTTTTGTTGCCATCTATTATCGTTGTTACGGCCATGTTTCATCCAAATGAAGCCATCTTGCACTATTTGAATGGCCTTGAAATTTGATGTTGAATTTTGTTGCCATCTATTATCGTTGTTACGGCCATGTTTCATCGAAATGAAGCCATTTTGCACTAATTCAATGGCCTTGAAATTGATGTTGAATTTTGTTGCCATCTATTATCGTTGTTACGGCCATGTTTCATCCAAATGAAGCCATCTTGCACTATTGGAATGGCCTTGAAATTTGATGTTGAATTTTGTTGCCATCTATTATCGTTGTTACGGCCATGTTTTATCCAAATGAATTAATTTTTCACTAATTCAATGGCCTTCAAATTTGATGTTGAGTTTTGTTGCCATCTATTATCGTTGTTACGGCCATGTTTCATCCAAATGAAGCCATCTTGCACTATTTGAATGGCCTTGAAATTTGATGTTGAGTTTTGTTGCCATCTATTATCGTTGTTACGGCCATGTTTCATCCAAATGAAGCCATCTTGCACTATTTGAATGGCCTTGAAATTTGATGTTAAGTTTTTTTGCCATCTATTATCGTTGTTACGGCCATGTTACATCCAAATAAAGGCATCTTGCACTAATTCATTGGCCTTGAAATTTGATGTTGGATTTTGTTGCCATCTATTATCGATGTTACGGCCATGTTTCATCCAAATGAAGCCATCTTGCACTATTTGAATGGCCTTGAAATTTAATGTTGAATTTTGTTGCCATCTATTATCGTTGTTACGGCCATGTTACATCCAAATGAAGCCATATTGCACTATTTGAATCTCAATGAAATTTGATGTTAAATTTTTTTGCCATCTATTATCGTTGTTACGGCCATGTTTCATCCAAATGAAGCCATCTTGTACTATTTCAATGGCCTTGAAATTTGATGTTGCGTTTTGTTGCCATCTATTATCGTTGTTACGGCCATGTTTCATCCAAATGAAGCCATATTGCACTATTTGAATGGCCTTGAAATTTGATGTTGAATTTTGTTGCCATCTATTATTGTTGTTACGGCCATTTTTTATCCAAATGAAGCCATTTTTCACACATTCAATGGCCTTGAAATTTGATGTTGAATTTTGTTGCCATCTATTATCGTTGTTACGGCCATGTTTCATCCAAATGAAGCCATCTTGCACTATTTGAATGTCCTTGAAATTTGATGTTGAATTTTGTTGCCATCTATTATCGTTGTTACGGCCATGTTTCATCCAAATGAAGCCATCTTGCACTATTTCAATGGCCTTGAAGTTTGATGTGGAGTTTTGTTGCCATCTATTATCGTTGTTACGGCCATGTTTCATCCAAATGAAGCCATCTTGCACTATTTGAATGGCCTTGAAATTTGATGTTGAATTTTGTTGCCATCTATTATCGTTGTTACGGCCATGTTTCATCCAAATGAAGCCATATTGCACTATTTGAATGGCCTTGAAATTTGATGTTGAATTTTGTTGCCATCTAATGTCGTTGTTACGGCCATGTTTCATCCAAATGAAGCCATCTTGCACTATTTCAATGGCCTTGAAATTTGATGTTGAGTTTATTTGCCATCTATTATCGTTGTTACGGTCATGTTTCATCCAAATGAAGCCATCTTGCACTATTTCAATGGCCTTGAAATTTGATGTTGAGTTTTGTTGCCATCTATTATCGTTGTTACGGCCATGTTTCATCCAAATGAAGCCATCTTGCACTATTTGAATGGCTTTGAAATTTGATGTTGAGTTTTGTTGCCATCTATTATCGTTGTTACAGCCGTGGTTCATCCAAATGAAGCCATCTTGCTCTAATTCAATGGCCTTGAAATTTGATGTTGAGTTTTGTTGCCATCTATTATCGTTGTTACGGCCATGTTTCATCCAAATGAAGCCATATTGCACTATTTGAATGGCCTTGAAATTTGATGTTGAGTTTTTTTGCCATCTATTATCGTTGTTACGGCCATGTTTCATCCAAATAAAGGCATCTTGCACTAATTCATTGGCCTTGAAATTTGATGTTGAGTTTTGTTGCCATCTATTATCGTTGTTACGGCCATGTTTCATCCAAATGAAGCCATCTTGCACTATTTGAATGGCCTTGAAATTTGATGTTGAGTTTTGTTGCCATCTATTATCGTTGTTACGGCCATGTATCAACCAAATGAAGCCATCTTGCACTAATTCAATGGCCTTGAAATTTGATGTTGAGTTTTGTTGCCATCTATTATCGTTGTTACGGCCATGTTTCATCCAAATGAAGCCATCTTGCACTATTTCAATGGCCTTGAAATTTGATGTTTAGTTTTTTTACCATCTATTATCGTTGTTACGGCCATGTTTCATCCAAATGAAGCCATCTTGCACTATTTGAATGGCCTTGAAATTTGATGTTTAGTGTTTTTGCCATCTATTATCGTTGTTACGGCCATGTTATATCCTAATGAAGTCATATTGCACTATTTGAATGGCCTTGAAATTTGATGTTGAATTGTGTTGCCATCTATTATCGTTGTTACGGCCATGTTTCATCCAAATGAAGCCATCTTGCACTATTTGAATGGCCTTGAAATTTGATGTTGAGTTTTGTTGCCATCTATTATCGTTGTTACAGCCGTGGTTCATCCAAATGAAGCCATCTTGCTCTAATTCAATGGCCTTGAAATTTGATGTTGAATTTTGTTGCCATCTATTATCGTTGTTACGGCCATGTTTCATCCAAATGAAGCCATATTGCACTATTTGAATGGCCTTGAAATTTGATGTTGAGTTTTGTTGCCATCTATTATCGTTGTTACGGCCATGTTTCATCCAAATAAAGGCATCTTGCTCTAATTCAATGGCCTTGAAATTTGATGTTGAGTTTTGTTGCCTTCTATTATCGTTGTGACGGCCATGTTTCATCCAAATGAAGCCATCTTGCACTATTTGAATGGCCTTGAAATTTGATGTTGAGTTTTGTTGCCATCTATTATCGTTGTTACGGCCGTGTTTCATCCAAATAAAGGCATCTTGCACTATTTCAATGGCCTTGAAATTTGATGTTGAGTTTTGTTGCCATCTATTATCGTTGTTACGGCCATGTTTCATCCAAATAAAGGCATCTTGCACTAATTCAATGGCCTTGAAATTTGATGTTGAGTTTTGTTGCCATCTATTATCGTTGTTACGGCCATGTTTCATCCAAATGAAGCCATCTTGCACTATTTTAAAGGCCTTGAAATTTGATGTTGAATTTTGTTGCCATCTATTATCGTTGTTACGGCCATGTTTCATCCAAATGAAGCCATCTTGCACTGTTTGAATGGCCTTGAAATTGATGTTGATTTTTGTTGCCATCTATTATCGTTGTTACGGCCATGATTCATCCAAATGAAGCCATCTTGCACTATTTGAATGGCCTTGAAATTTGATGTTGAATTTTGTTGCCATCTATTATCGATGTTACGGCCATTTTCATCCAAATGAAGCCATCTTGCACTATCGGAATGGCCTTGAAATTTGATGTTGAATTTTGTTGCCATCTATTATCGTTGTTACGGCCATGTTTCATCCAAATGAAGCCATCTTGCACTATTTGAATGGCCTTGAAATTTGATGTTGAATTTTGTTGCCATCTATTATCGTTGTTACGGCCATGTTTCATCCAAATGAAGCCATCTTGCACTATTTGAATGGCCTTTAAATTTGATGTTGAATTTTGTTGCCATCTATTATCGTTGTTACGGCCATGTTTCATCCAAATGAAGCCATCTTGCACTATTTGAATGGCCTTGAAATTTGATGTTGAGTTTTGTTGCCATCTATTATCGTTGTTACGGCCATGTTTCATCCAAATGAAGCCATCTTGCACTATTTGAATGGCCTTGAAATTTGATGTTGAGTTTTGTTGCCATCTATTATCGATGTTACGGCCATTTTCATCCAAATGAAGCCATCTTGCACTATTTGAATGGCCTTGAAATTTGATGTTGAGTTTTGTTGCCATCTATTATCGTTGTTAACGTACTTAACAACATGCCCGTCATGGGTTCAAGCCCTAAATAGACCGTGCTCCCATGCGTAGGACTGACTATCCTGCTATGGTAACAATAAGTCACTGAAAGCCAAGCTCACTTCACTAGTGGGTACTTGGCAGGCCCTTGACCGACAGTGGTTGTTGTGCCAAAGAAAAAAAAAATTATCGTTGTTACGGCCATGTTACATCCAAATAAAGCCATCTTGCACTAATTCATTGGCCTTGAAATTTGATGTTGGATTTTGTTGCCATCTATTATCGATGTTACGGCCATGTTTCGTCCAAATGAAGCCATCTTGCACTATTTGAATGGCCTTGAAATTTAATGTTGAATTTTGTTGCCATCTATTATCGTTGTTACGGCCATGTTACATCCAAATGAAGCCATATTGCACTATTTGAATCTCAATGAAATTTGATGTTGAATTTTTTTGCCATCTATTATCCTTATTACGGCCATGTTTCATCCAAATGAAGCCATCTTGTACTATTTCAATGGCCTTGAAATTGGATGTTGAGTTTTTTTGCCATCTATTATCGTTGTTACGGCCATGTTTCATCCAAATGAAGCCATCTTGCACTATTTGAATGTCCTTGAAATTTGATGTTGAATTTTGTTGCCATCTATTATCATTGTTACGGCCATGTTTCATCCAAATGAAGCCATCTTGCACTATTTCAATATCCTTGAAATTTGATGTTGCGTTTTGTTGCCATCTATTATCGTTGTTACGGCCATGTTTCATCCAAATGAAGCCATCTTGCACTATTTGAATGGCCTTGAAATTTGATGTTGAATTTTGTTGCCATCTATTATCGTTGTTACGGCCATTTTTTATCCAAATGAAGCCATTTTTCACACATTCAATGGCCTTGAAATTTGATGTTGAATTTTGTTGCCATCTATTATCGTTGTTACGGCCATGTTTCATCCAAATGAAGCCATCTTGCACTATTTGAATGTCCTTGAAATTTGATGTTGAATTTTGTTGCCATCTATTATCGTTGTTACGGCCATGTTTCATCCAAATGAAGCCATCTTGCACTATTTCAATGGCCTTGAAGTTTGATGTTGAGTTTTGTTGCCATCTATTATCGTTGTTACGGCCATGTTTCATCCAAATGAAGCCATCTTGCACTATTTGAATGTCCTTGAAATTTGATGTTGAATTTTGTTGCCATCTATTATCGTTGTTACGGCCATGTTTCATCCAAATGAAGCCATCTTGCACTATTTCAATGGCCTTGAAATTTGATGTTGAGTTTTGTTGCCATCTATTATCGTTGTTACGGCCATGTTTCATCCAAATGAAGCCATCTTGCACTATCGGAATGGCCTTGAAATTGAATGTTGAATTTTGTTGCCATCTATTATCGTTGTTACGGCCATGTTTCATCCAAATGAAACCATCTTGCACTATTTGAATGGCCTTGAAATTTGATTTTGAGTTTTTTTGCCATCTATTATCGTTGTGACGGCCATGTTTCATCCAAATGAAGCCATCTTGCACTATTTGAATGTCCTTGAAATTTGATGTTGAATTTCGTTGCCATCTATTATCGTTCTTACGGCCATGTTTCATCCAAATGAAGCCATCTTGCACTATTTGAATGGCCTTGAAATTTGATGTTGAGTTTTTTTGCCATCTATTATCGTTGTTACGGCCATGTTACATCCAAATAAAGGCATCTTGCACTAATTCATTGGCTTTGAAATTTGATGTTGAATTTTGTTGCCATCTATTATCGTTGTTACGGCCATGTTTCATCCAAATGAAGCCATCTTGCACTATTTGAATGGCCTTGAAATTTGATGTTGAATTTTGTTTGCCATCTATTATCGTTGTTAACGTACTTAACAACATGCCCGTCATGGGTTCAAGCCCCGAATAGACAGTGCTTCCATACGTAGGACTGACTATCCTGCTATGGTAACAATAAGTCACTGAAAGCCAAGCTCACTTCACTAGTGGGTACTTGGCAGGCCCTTGACCGACAGTGGTTGTTGTGCAAAAGAAAAAAAAAAATCGTTGTTACGGCCATGTTACATCCAAATAAAGGCATCTTGCACTATTTCAATGGCCTTGAAATTTGATGTTGAGTTTTGTTGCCATCTATTATCGTTGTTACGGCCACGTTATATCCAAATGAAGTCATATTGCACTATTTGAATGGCCTTGAAATTTGATGTTGAATTTTGTTGCCATCTATTATCGTTGTTACGGCCATGTTTCATCCAAATGAAGCCATCTTGCACTATTTGAATGGCCTTGAAATTTGATGTTGAGTTTTTTGCCATTTATTGTTGTTGTTACGGCCATGTTTCATCCAAATAAAGCCATCTTGCACTATTTGAATGGCCTTGAAATTTGATGTTGAATTGTGTTGCCATCTATTATCGTTGTTACGGCCATGTTTCATCCAAATAAAGGCATCTTGCTCTAATTCAATGGCCTTGAAATTTGATGTGGAGTTTTTTTGCCATCTATTATCGTTGTGACGGCCATGTTTCATCCAAATGAAGCCATCTTGCACTATTTGAATGGCCTTGAAATTGGATGTTGAATTTTGTTGCCATCTATTATCGTTGTTACGGCCATGTTATATCCAAATGAAGTCATATTGCACTATTTGAATGGCCTTGAAATTTGATGTTGAATTTTGTTGCCATCTATTATCGTTGTTACGGCCATGTTTCATCCAAATGAAGCCATCTTGCACTATTTGAATGGCCTTGAAATTTGATGTTGAGTTTTGTTGCCATCTATTATCGTTGTTACGGCCGTGTATCATCCAAATGAAGCCATATTGCACTATTTGAATGGCCTTGAAATTTGATGTTGAGTTTTTTTGCCATCTATTATCGTTCTTACGGCCATGTTTCATCCAAATAAAGGTATCTTGCACTAATTCATTGGCCTTGAAATTTGATGTTGAATTTTGTTGCCATCTATTACCGTTGTTACGGCCGTGTTTCATCCAAATGAAGCCATCTTGCACTAATTCATTGGCCTTGAAATTTGATGTTGAATTTTGTTGCCATCTATTATCGTTGTTACGGCCATGTTTCATCCAAATGAAGCCATCTTGCTCTAATTCAATGGCCTTGAAATTTGATGTTGAGTTTTTTTGCCATCTATTATCTTTGTTACGGCCATGTTTCATCCAAATGAAGCCATCTTGCACTATTTGAATGGCCTTGAAATTTGATGTTGAATTTTGTTGCCATCTATTATCGTTGTTACGGCCATGTTTCATCCAAATGAAGCCATATTGCACTATTTGAATGGCCTTGAAATTTGATGTTGAATTTTGTTGCCATCTATTATCGTTGTTACGGTTATGTTTCATCCAAATGAAGCCATCTTGCACTATTTGAATGGCCTTGAAATTTGATGTTGAGTTTTTTTGCCATCTATTATCGTTGTTACGGCCATGTTTCATCCAAATGAAGCCATCTTGTACTATTTGAATGGCCTTGAAATTTGATGTTGAGTTTTTTTGCCATCTATTATCGTTGTTACGGCCATGTTTCTTCCAAATAAAGCCATCTTGCTCTATTTGAATGGCCTTGAAATTTGATGTTGAATTTTGTTGCCATCTATTATCGTTGTTACGGCCATGTTTCATCCAAATGAAGCCATCTTGCACTATTTGAATGGCCTTGAAATTTGATGTTGAGTTTTGTTGCCATCTATTATCGTTGTTACGGCCATGTTTTATCCAAATAGAGCCATATTGCACTCATTGAATGGCCTTGAAATTTGATGTTGAATTTTGTTGCCATCTATTATCGTTGTTACGGCCATGTTTCATCCAAATGAAGCCATTTTTCACAAATTCAATGGCCTTGAAATTTGATGTTGAATTTTTTTGCCATCTATTATCGTTGTTACGGCCATGTTTCATACAAATGAAGCCATCTTGCACTATTTGAATGTCCTTGAAATTTGATGTTGAATTTTGTTGCCATCTATTATCGCTGTTACGGCCGTGTTTCATCCAAATAAAGCCATCTTGCACTATTTGAATGGCCTTGAAATTTGATGTTGAGTTTTGTTGCCATCTATTATCGTTGTTACGGCCATGTTTCATCCAAATGAAGCCATATTGCAATATTTGAATGGCCTTTAAATTCGATGTTGAATTTTGTTGCCATCTATTATCGTTGTTACGGCCATGTTTCATCCAAATGAAGCCATATTGCACTAATTCAATGGCCTTGAAATTTGATGTTGAATTTTGTTACCATCTATTACCGTTGTTACGGCCATGTTTCATCAAAATAAAGCCATATTGCACTATTGGAATGGCCTTGAAATTTGATGTTGAATTTTGTTGCCATCTATTATCGTTGTTACGGCCATGTTTCATCCAAATGAAGCCATCTTGCACTATTTGAATGGCCTTGAAATTTGATGTTGAGTTTTGTTGCCATCTATTATCGTTGTTACGGCCATGTTTCATCCAAATGAAGCCATCTTGCACTATTTGCATGGTTTTGAAATTTGATGTTGAATTTTGTTGCCATCTATTATCGTTGTTACGGCCATGTTTCATCCAAATAAAGGCATCTTGCTCTAATTCAATGGCCTTGAAATTTGATGTTGAGTTTGGTTGCCATCTATTATCGTTGTTACGGCCGTGTTTCATCCAAATGAAGCCATCTTGCACTATTTGAATGGCCTTGAAATTTGATGTTGAATTTTGTTGCCATCTATTATCGTTGTTACGGTTATGTTTCATCCAAATGAAGCCATCTTGCACTATTTGAATGGCCTTGAAATTTGATGTTTAGTTTTGTTGCCATCTATTATCGTTGTTACGGCCATGTTTCATCCAAATGAAGCCATCTTGCACTATTTAAATGGCCTTGAAATTTGATGTTGAGTTTTTTTTGCCATCTTTTATCGTTGTTACGGCCATGTTTCATCCAAATGAAGCCATCTTGCACTATTTGAATGTCCTTGAAATTTGATGTTGAGATTTTGTTGCCATCTATTATCATTGTTACGGCCATGTTTCATCCAAATGAAGCCATCTTGCACTATTTCAATGGCCTTGAAATTTGATGTTGCGTTTTGTTGCCATCTATTATCGTTGTTACGGCCATGTTTCATCCAAATGAAGCCATATTGCACTATTTGAATGGCCTTGAAATTTGATGTTGAATTTTGTTGCCATCTATTATTGTTGTTACGGCCATTTTTTATCCAAATGAAGCCATTTTTCACACATTCAATGGCCTTGAAATTTGATGTTGAATTTTGTTGCCATCTATTATCGTTGTTACGGCCATGTTTCATCCAAATGAAGCCATCTTGCACTATTTGAATGTCCTTGAAATTTGATGTTGAATTTTGTTGCCATCTATTATCGTTGTTACGGCCATGTTTCATCCAAATGAAGCCATCTTGCACTATTTCAATGGCCTTGAAGTTTGATGTTGAGTTTTGTTGCCATCTATTATCGTTGTTACGGCCATGTTTCATCCAAATGAAGCCATCTTGCACTATTTGAATGGCCTTGAAATTTGATGTTGAGTTTTGTTGCCATCTATTATCGTTGTTACGGCCATGTTTCATCCAAATGAAGCCATCTTGCTCTATTTGAATGGCCTTGAAATTTGATGTTGAGTTTTGTTGCCATCTATTATCGTTGTTACGGCCATGTTTCATCCAAATGAAGCCATCTTGCACTATCGGAATGGCCTTGAAATTGAATGTTGAATTTTGTTGCCATCTATTATCGTTGTTACGGCCATGTTTCATCCAAATGAAACCATCTTGCACTATTTGAATGGCCTTGAAATTTGATTTTGAGTTTTTTTGCCATCTATTATCGTTGTGACGGCCATGTTTCATCCAAATGAAGCCATCTTGCACTATTTGAATGTCCTTGAAATTTGATGTTGAATTTCGTTGCCATCTATTATCGTTGTTACGGCCATGTTTCATCCAAATGAAGCCATCTTGCACTATTTGAATGGCCTTGAAATTTGATGTTGAGTTTTTTTGCCATCTATTATCGTTGTTACGGCCATGTTACATCCAAATAAAGGCATCTTGCACTAATTCATTGGCTTTGAAATTTGATGTTGAATTTTGTTGCCATCTATTATCGTTGTTACGGCCATGTTTCATCCAAATGAAGCCATCTTGCACTATTTGAATGGCCTTGAAATTTGATGTTGAATTTTGTTTGCCATCTATTATCGTTGTTAACGTACTTAACAACATGCCCGTCATGGGTTCAAGCCCCGAATAGACCGTGCTTCCATACGTAGGACTGACTATCCTGCTATGGTAACAATAAGTCACTGAAAGCCAAGCTCACTTCACTAGTGGGTACTTGGCAGGCCCTTGACCGACAGTGGTTGTTGTGCAAAAGAAAAAAAAAAATATCGTTGTTACGGCCATGTTACATCCAAATAAAGGCATCTTGCACTATTTCAATCGCCTTGAAATTTGATGTTGAGTTTTGTTGCCATCTATTATCGTTGTTACGGCCATGTTAGATCCAAATGAAGTCATATTGCACTATTTGAATGGCCTTGAAATTTGATGTTGAGTTTTGTTGCCATCTATTATCGTTGTTACGGCCATGTTATATCCAAATGAAGTCATATTGCACTATTTGAATGGCCTTGAAATTTGATGTTGAATTTTGTTGCCATCTATTATCGTTGTTACGGCCATGTTTCATCCAAATGAAGCCATCTTGCACTATTTGAATGGCCTTGAAATTTGATGTTGAGTTTTTTGCCATTTATTGTTGTTGTTACGGCCATGTTTCATCCAAATAAAGCCATCTTGCACTATTTGAATGGCCTTGAAATTTGATGTTGAATTGTGTTGCCATCTATTATCGTTGTTACGGCCATGTTTCATCCAAATAAAGGCATCTTGCTCTAATTCAATGGCCTTGAAATTTGATGTGGAGTTTTGTTGCCATCTATTATCGTTGTGACGGCCATGTTTCATCCAAATGAAGCCATCTTGCACTATTTGAATGGCCTTGAAATTTGATGTTGAATTTTGTTGCCATCTATTATCGATGTTACGGCCATTTTCATCCAAATGAAGCCATCTTGCACTATCGGAATGGCCTTGAAATTTGATGTTGAATTTTGTTGCCATCTATTATCGTTGTTACGGCCATGTTTCATTCAAATGAAGCCATCTTGCACTATTTGAATGGCCTTGAAATTTAATGTTGAATTTTGTTGCCATCTATTATCGTTGTTACGGCCATGTTTCATCCAAATGTAGCCATATTGCACTATTTCAATGGCCTTGAAATTTGATGTTGAGTTTTGTTGCCATCTATTATCCTTGTTACGGCCATGTTTCATCCAAATGAAGCCATCTTGCACTATTTGAATGGCCTTGAAATTTGATGTTGAGTTTTGTTGCCATCTATTATCGTTGTTACGGCCATGTTTCATCCAAATGAAGCCATCTTGCACTATTTGAATGGCCTTGAAATTTGATGTTGAGTTTTGTTGCCATCTATTATCGTTGTTACGGCCATGTTTCATCCAAATGAAGCCATCTTGCACTATTTGAATGGCCTTGAAATTTGATGTTGAATTTTGTTGCCATCTATTATCGATGTTACGGCCATTTTCATCCAAATGAAGCCATCTTGCACTATCGGAATGGCCTTGAAATTTGATGTTGAGTTTTGTTGCCATCTATTATCGTTGTTACGGCCATGTTTCATCCAAATGAAGCCATATTGCACTATTTGAATGGCCTTGAAATTTGATGTTGAATTTTGTTGCCATCTATTATCGTTGTTACGGCCATTTTTCATCCAAATGAAGCCATTTTTCACAAATTCAATGGCCTTGAAATTTGATGTTGAATTTTGTTGCCATCTATTATCGTTGTTACGGCCATGTTTCATCCAAATGAAGCCATCTTGCACTATTTGAATGACCTTGAAATTTAATGTTGAATTTTGTTGCCATCTATTATCGTTGTTACGGCCATGTTTCATCCAAATGAAGCCATATTGCACTATTTCAATGGCCTTGAAATTTGATGTTGAGTTTTGTTGCCATCTATTATCCTTGTTACGGCCATGTTTCATCCAAATGAAGCCATCTTGCACTATTTGAATGGCCTTGAAATTTGATGTTGAGTTTTGTTGCCATCTATTATCGTTGTTACGGCCATGTTTCATCCAAATGAAGCCATATTGCACTATTTGAATGGCCTTGAAATTTGATGTTGAGTTTTGTTGCCATCTATTATCGTTGTTACGGCCATGTTTCATCCAAATGAAGCCATCTTGCACTATTTGAATGGCCTTGAAATTTGATGTTGAATTTTGTTGCCATCTATTATCGTTGTTACGGCCATGTTTCATCCAAATGAAGCCATCTTGCACTATTTGAATGTCCTTGAAATTTGATGTTGAATTTTGTTGCCATCTATTATCGTTGTTACGGCCATGTTTCATCCAAATGAAGCCATCTTGCACTATTTGAATGGCCTTGAAATTTGATGTTGAATTTTGTTGCCATCTATTATCGTTGTTACGGCCATGTTTCATCCAAATGAAGCCATCTTGCACTATTTGAATGGCCTTGAAATTTGATGTCGAATTTTGTTGCCATCTATTATCGTTGTTACGGCCATGTTTCATCCAAATGAAGCCATCTTGCACTATTTCAATGGCCTTGAAATTTGATGTTGAGTTTTGTTGCCATCTATTATCGTTGTTACGGCCATGTTTCATCCAAATGAAGCCATCTTGCACTATTTGAATGGCCTTGAAATTTGATGTTGAATTTTGTTGCCATCTATTATCGTTGTTACGGCAATGTTTCATCCAAATGAAGCCATTTTGCACTAATTCAATGGCCTTGAAATTGATGTTGAATTTTGTTGCCATCTATTATCGTTGTTACGGCCATGTTTCATCCAAATGAAGCCATCTTGCACTATTTGAATGGCCTTGAAATTTGATGTTGAATTTTGTTGCCATCTATTATCGTTGTTACGGCCATGTTTCATCCAAATGTAGCCATATTGCACTATTTCAATGGCCTTGAAATTTGATGTTGAGTTTTGTTGCCATCTATTATCGTTGTTACGGCCATGTTTCATCCAAATGAAGCCATCTTGCACTATTTGAATGGCCTTGAAATTTGATGTTGAGTTTTGTTGCCATCTATTATCGTTGTTACGGCCATGTTTCATCCAAATGAAGCCATCTTGCACTATTTCAATGGCCTTGAAATTTGATGTTGAATTTTGTTGCCATCTATTATCGTTGTTACGGCCATGTTTCATCCAAATGAAGCCATTTTGCACTAATTCAATGGCCTTGAAATTGATGTTGAATTTTGTTGCCATCTATTATCGTTGTTACGGCCATGTTTCATCCAAATGAAGCCATCTTGCACTATTTGAATGGCCTTGAAATTTGATGTTGAGTTTTGTTGCCATCTATTATCGATGTTACGGCCATTTTCATCCAAATGAAGCCATCTTGCACTATTTCAATGGCCTTGAAATTTGATGTTGAGTTTTGTTGCCATCTATTATCGTTGTTAACGTACTTAACAACATGCCCGTCATGGGTTCAAGCCCTAAATAGACCGTGCTCCCATGCGTAGGACTGACTATCCTGCTATGGTAACAATAAGTCACTGAAAGCCAAGCTCACTTCACTAGTGGGTACTTGGCAGGCCCTTGACCGACAGTGGTTGTTGTGCCAAAGAAAAAAAAAATTATCGTTGTTACGGCCATGTTACATCCAAATAAAGGCATCTTGCACTAATTCATTGGCCTTGAAATTTGATGTTGGATTTTGTTGCCATCTATTATCGATGTTACGGCCATGTTTCATCCAAATGAAGCCATCTTGCACTATTTGAATGGCCTTGAAATTTAATGTTGAATTTTGTTGCCATCTATTATCGTTGTTACGGCCATGTTACATCCAAATGAAGCCATATTGCACTATTTGAATCTCAATGAAATTTGATGTTGAATTTTTTTGCCATCTATTATCGTTGTTACGGCCATGTTTCATCCAAATGAAGCCATCTTGTACTATTTCAATGGCCTTGAAATTGGATGTTGAGTTTTTTTGCCATCTATTATCGTTGTTACGGCCATGTTTCATCCAAATGAAGCCATCTTGCACTATTTCAATGGCCTTGAAATTTGATGTTGAATTTTGTTGCCATCTATTATCATTGTTACGGCCATGTTTCATCCAAATGAAGCCATCTTTCACTATTTCAATGGCCTTGAAATTTGATGTTGCGTTTTGTTGCCATCTATTATCGTTGTTACGGCCATGTTTCATCCAAATGAAGCCATATTGCACTATTTGAATGGCCTTGAAATTTGATGTTGAATTTTGTTGCCATCTATTATCGTTGTTACGGCCATGTTTCATCCAAATGAAGCCATCTTGCACTATTTGAATGGCCTTGAAATTTGATGTTGAGTTTTGTTGCCATCTATTATCGTTGTTACGGCCATGTTTCATCCAAATGAAGCCATCTTGCACTATTTGAATGGCCTTGAAATTTGATGTTGAATTTTGTTGCCATCTATTATCGTTGTTACGGCCATGTTTCATCCAAATGAAGCCATCTTGCACTATTTCAATGACCTTGAAATTTGATGTTGAGTTTTGTTGCCATCTATTATCGTTGTTACGGCCATGTTTCATCCAAATGAAGCCATCTTGCACTATTTGAATGGCCTTGAAATTTGATGTTGAATTTTGTTGCCATCTATTATCGTTGTTACGGCCATGTTTCATCCAAATGAAGCCATATTGCACTATTTGAATGGCCTTGAAATTGATGTTGAATTTTGTTGCCATCTATTATCGTTGTTACGGCCATGTTTCATCCAAATGAAGCCATCTTGCACTATTGGAATGGCCTTGAAATTTGATGTTGAATTTTGTTGCCATCTATTATCGTTGTTACGGCCATGTTTTATCCAAATGAATTAATTTTTCACTAATTCAATGGCCTTGAAATTTGATGTTGAGTTTTGTTGCCATCTATTATCGTTGTTACGGCCATGTTTCATCCAAATGAAGCCATCTTGCACTATTTGAATGGCCTTGAAATTTGATGTTGAATTTTGTTGCCATCTATTATCGTTGTTACGGCCATGTTTCATCCAAATGAAGCCATCTTGCACTATTTGAATGGCCTTGAAATTTGATGTTGAGTTTTGTTGCCATCTATTATCGATGTTACGGCCATTTTCATCCAAATGAAGCCATCTTGCACTATTTCAATGGCCTTGAAATTTGATGTTGAGTTTTGTTGCCATCTATTATCGTTGTTAACGTACTTAACAACATGCCCGTCATGGGTTCAAGCCCTAAATAGACCGTGCTCCCATGCGTAGGACTGACTATCCTGCTATGGTAACAATAAGTCACTGAAAGCCAAGCTCACTTCACTAGTGGGTACTTGGCAGGCCCTTGACCGACAGTGGTTGTTGTGCCAAAGAAAAAAAAATTATCGTTGTTACGGCCATGTTACATCCAAATAAAGGCATCTTGCACTAATTGGCCTTGAAATTTGATGTTGGATTTTGTTGCCTTCTATTATCGATGTTACGGCCATGTTTCATCCAAATGAAGCCATCTTGCACTATTTGAATGGCCTTGAAATTTAATGTTGAATTTTGTTGCCATCTATTATCGTTGTTACGGCCATGTTACATCCAAATGAAGCCATATTGCACTATTTGAATCTCAATGAAACTTGATGTTAAGTTTTTTTGCCATCTATTATCGTTGTTACGGCCATGTTTCATCCAAATGAAGCCATCTTGTACTATTTCAATGGCCTTGAAATTGGATGTTGAGTTTTTTTGCCATCTATTATCGTTGTTACGGCCATGTTTCATCCAAATGAAGCCATCTTGCACTATTTGAATGTCCTTGAAATTTGATGTTGAATTTTGTTGCCATCTATTATCATTGTTACGGCCATGTTTCATCCAAATGAAGCCATATTGCACTATTTCAATGGCCTTGAAATTTGATGTTGCGTTTTGTTGCCATCTATTATCGTTGTTACGGCCATGTTTCATCCAAATGAAGCCATATTGCACTATTTGAATGGCCTTGAAATTTGATGTTGAATTTTGTTGCCATCTATTATCGTTGTTACGGCCATGTTTCATCCAAATGAAGCCATCTTGCACTATTTCAATGGCCTTGAAATTTGATGTTGAGTTTTGTTGCCATCTATTATCGATGTTACGGCCATGTTTCATCCAAATGAAGCCACCTTGCACTATTTGAATGGCCTTGAAATTTGATGTTGAATTTTGTTGCCATCTATTATCGTTGTTACGGCCATGTTTCATCCAAATGAAGCCATCTTGCACTATTTGAATGGCCTTGACATTTGATGTTGAATTTTGTTGCCATCTATTATCGTTGTTACGGCCATGTTTCATCCAAATGAAGCCATCTTGCACTATTTGAATGGCCTTGAAATTTGATGTTGAATTTTGTTGCCATCTATTATCGTTGTTACGGCCATGTTTCATCCAAATGAAGCCATCTTGCACTATTTGAATGGCCTTGAAATTTGATGTTGAATTTTGTTGCCATCTATTATCGTTGTTACGGCCATGTTTCATCCAAATGAAGCCATCTTGCACTATTTGAATGGCCTTGAAATTTGATGTTGAATTTTGTTGCCATCTATTATCGTTGTTACGGCCATGTTTCATCCAAATGAAGCCATCTTGCACTATTTGAATGGCCTTGAAATTTGATGTTGAGTTTTGTTGCCATCTATTATCGTTGTTACGGCCATGTTTCATCCAAATGAAGCCATCTTGCACTATTTGAATGGCCTTGAAATTTGATGTTAAGTTTTTTTGCCATCTATTATCGTTGTTACGGCCATGTTTCATCCAAATGAAGCCATCTTGTACTATTTCAATGGCTTTGAAATTGGATGTTGAGTTTTTTTGCCATCTATTATCGTTGTTACGGCCATGTTTCATCCAAATGAAGCCATCTTGCACTATTTGAATGTCCTTGAAATTTGATGTTGAATTTTGTTGCCATCTATTATCGTTGTTACGGCCATGTTTCATCCAAATGAAGCCATTTTTCACAAATTCAATCGCCTTGAAATTTGATGTTGAATTTTGTTGCCATCTATTATCGTTGTTACGGCCATGTTTCATCCAAATGAAGCCATCTTGCACTATTTGAATGTCCTTGAAATTTGATGTTAAGTTTTTTTGCCATCTATTATCGTTGTTACGGCCATGTTTCATCCAAATGAAGCCATCTTGTACTATTTGAATGGCCTTGAAATTTGATGTTGAATTTTGTTGCCATCTATTATCGTTGTTACGGCCATGTTTCATCCAAATGAAGCCATCTTGCACTATTTGAATGGCCTTGAAATTTGATGTTGAATTTTGTTGCCATCTATTATCGTTGTTACGGCCATGTTTCATCCAAATGAAGCCATCTTGCACTATTTGAATGGCCTTGAAATTTGATGTTGAATTTTGTTGCCATCTATTATCGTTGTTACGGCCATGTTTCATCCAAATGAAGCCATCTTGCACTAATTCAATGGCCTTGAAATTTGATGTTGAGTTTTGTTGCCATCTATTATCGTTGTTACGGCCATGTTTCATCCAAATGAAGCCATCTTGCACTATTTGAATGGCCTTGAAATTTGATGTTGAATTTTGTTGCCATCTATTATCGTTGTTACGGCCATGTTTCATCCAAATGAAGCCATTTTGCACTAATTCAATGGCCTTGAAATTGATGTTGAATTTTGTTGCCATCTATTATCGTTGTTACGGCCATGTTTCATCCAAATGAAGCCATCTTGCACTATTGGAATGGCCTTGAAATTTGATGTTGAATTTTGTTGCCATCTATTATCGTTGTTACGGCCATGTTTTATCCAAATGAATTAATTTTTCACTAATTCAATGGCCTTGAAATTTGATGTTGAGTTTTGTTGCCATCTATTATCGTTGTTACGGCCATGTTTCATCCAAATGAAGCCATCTTGCACTATTTGAATGGCCTTGAAATTTGATGTTGAATTTTGTTGCCATCTATTATCGTTGTTACGGCCATGTTTTATCCAAATGAATTAATTTTTCACTAATTCAATGGCCTTGAAATTTGATGTTGAGTTTTGTTGCCATCTATTATCGTTGTTACGGCCATGTTTCATCCAAATGAAGCCATCTTGCACTATTGGAATGGCCTTGAAATTTGATGTTGAATTTTGTTGCCATCTATTATCGTTGTTACGGCCATGTTTTATCCAAATGAATTAATTTTTCACTAATTCAATGGCCTTCAAATTTGATGTTGAGTTTTGTTGCCATCTATTATCGTTGTTACGGCCATGTTTCATCCAAATGAAGCCATCTTGCACTATTTGAATGGCCTTGAAATTTGATGTTGAATTTTGTTGCCATCTATTATCGTTGTTACGGCCATGTTTCATTTAAATGAAGCCATCTTGCACTATTTGAATGGCCTTGAAATTTGATGTTGAGTTTTGTTGCCATCTATTATCGTTGTTACGGCCATGTTTCATCCAAATGAAGCCATCTTGCACTATTTGAATGGCCTTGAAATTTGATGTTGAATTTTGTTGCCATCTATTATCGTTGTTACGGCCATGTTTCATCGAAATGAAGCCATTTTGCACTAATTCAATGGCCTTGAAATTGATGTTGAATTTTGTTGCCATCTATTATCGTTGTTACGGCCATGTTTCATCCAAATGAAGCCATCTTGCACTATTTGAATGGCCTTGAAATTTGATGTTGAATTTTGTTGCCATCTATTATCGTTGTTACGGCCATGTTTTATCCAAATGAATTAATTTTTCACTAATTCAATGGCCTTGAAATTTGATGTTGAGTTTTGTTGCCATCTATTATCGTTGTTACGGCCATGTTTCATCCAAATGAAGCCATCTTGCACTATTTGAATGGCCTTGAAATTTGATGTTGAGTTTTGTTGCCATCTATTATCGTTGTTACGGCCATGTTTCATCCAAATGAAGCCATCTTGCACTATTTGAATGGCCTTGAAATTTGATGTTAAGTTTTTTTGCCATCTATTATCGTTGTTACGGCCATGTTACATCCAAATAAAGGCATCTTGCACTAATTCATTGGCCTTGAAATTTGATGTTGGATTTTGTTGCCATCTATTATCGATGTTACGGCCATGTTTCATCCAAATGAAGCCATCTTGCACTATTTGAATGGCCTTGAAATTTAATGTTGAATTTTGTTGCCATCTATTATCGTTGTTACGGCCATGTTACATCCAAATGAAGCCATATTGCACTATTTGAATCTCAATGAAATTTGATGTTAAATTTTTTTGCCATCTATTATCCTTATTACGGCCATGTTTCATCCAAATGAAGCCATCTTGTACTATTTCAATGGCCTTGAAATTTGATGTTGCGTTTTGTTGCCATCTATTATCGTTGTTACGGCCATGTTTCATCCAAATGAAGCCATATTGCACTATTTGAATGGCCTTGAAATTTGATGTTGAATTTTGTTGCCATCTATTATTGTTGTTACGGCCATTTTTTATCCAAATGAAGCCATTTTTCACACATTCAATGGCCTTGAAATTTGATGTTGAATTTTGTTGCCATCTATTATCGTTGTTACGGCCATGTTTCATCCAAATGAAGCCATCTTGCACTATTTGAATGTCCTTGAAATTTGATGTTGAATTTTGTTGCCATCTATTATCGTTGTTACGGCCATGTTTCATCCAAATGAAGCCATCTTGCACTATTTCAATGGCCTTGAAGTTTGATGTTGAGTTTTGTTGCCATCTATTATCGTTGTTACGGCCATGTTTCATCCAAATGAAGCCATCTTGCACTATTTGAATGGCCTTGAAATTTGATGTTGAATTTTGTTGCCATCTATTATCGTTGTTACGGCCATGTTTCATCCAAATGAAGCCATATTGCACTATTTGAATGGCCTTGAAATTTGATGTTGAATTTTGTTGCCATCTATTATCGTTGTTACGGCCATGTTTCATCCAAATGAAGCCATCTTGCACTATTTCAATGGCCTTGAAATTTGATGTTGAGTTTATTTGCCATCTATTATCGTTGTTACGGTCATGTTTCATCCAAATGAAGCAATATTACACTATTTCAATGGCCTTGAAATTTGATGTTGAGTTTTGTTGCCATCTATTATCGTTGTTACGGCCATGTTTCATCCAAATGAAGCCATCTTGCACTATTTGAATGGCTTTGAAATTTGATGTTGAGTTTTGTTGCCATCTATTATCGTTGTTACAGCCGTGGTTCATCCAAATGAAGCCATCTTGCTCTAATTCAATGGCCTTGAAATTTGATGTTGAGTTTTGTTGCCATCTATTATCGTTGTTACGGCCATGTTTCATCCAAATGAAGCCATCTTGCACTATTTGAATGGCCTTGAAATTTGATGTTGAGTTTTTTTGCCATCTATTATCGTTGTTACGGCCATGTTTCATCCAAATAAAGGCATCTTGCACTAATTCATTGGCCTTGAAATTTGATGTTGAATTTTGTTGCCATCTATTATCGTTGTTACGGCCATGTTTCATCCAAATGAAGCCATCTTGCACTATTTGAATGGCCTTGAAATTTGATGTTGAGTTTTGTTGCCATCTATTATCGTTGTTACGGCCATGTATCAACCAAATGAAGCCATCTTGCACTAATTCAATGGCCTTGAAATTTGATGTTGAGTTTTGTTGCCATCTATTATCGTTGTTACGGCCATGTTTCATCCAAATGAAGCCATCTTGCACTATTTCAATGGCCTTGAAATTTGATGTTTAGTTTTTTTACCATCTATTATCGTTGTTACGGCCATGTTTCATCCAAATGAAGCCATCTTGCACTATTTGAATGGCCTTGAAATTTGATGTTTAGTGTTTTTGCCATCTATTATCGTTGTTACGGCCATGTTATATCCTAATGAAGTCATATTGCACTATTTGAATGGCCTTGAAATTTGATGTTGAATTGTGTTGCCATCTATTATCGTTGTTACGGCCATGTTTCATCCAAATGAAGCCATCTTGCACTATTTGAATGGCCTTGAAATTTGATGTTGAGTTTTGTTGCCATCTATTATCGTTGTTACAGCCGTGGTTCATCCAAATGAAGCCATCTTGCTCTAATTCAATGGCCTTGAAATTTGATGTTGAATTTTGTTGCCATCTATTATCGTTGTTACGGCCATGTTTCATCCAAATGAAGCCATATTGCACTATTTGAATGGCCTTGAAATTTGATGTTGAGTTTTTGTTGCCATCTATTATCGTTGTTACGGCCATGTTTCATCCAAATAAAGGCATCTTGCTCTAATTCAATGGCCTTGAAATTTGATGTTGAATTTTGTTGCCATCTATTATCGTTGTGACGGCCATGTTTCATCCAAATGAAGCCATCTTGCACTATTTGAATGGCCTTGAAATTTGATGTTGAGTTTTGTTGCCATCTATTATCGTTGTTACGGCCGTGTTTCATCCAAATAAAGGCATCTTGCACTATTTCAATGGCCTTGAAATTTGATGTTGAGTTTTGTTGCCATCTATTATCGTTGTTACGGCCATGTTTCATCCAAATAAAGGCATCTTGCACTAATTCAATGGCCTTGAAATTTGATGTTGAATTTTGTTGCCATCTATTATCGTTGTTACGGCCATGTTTCATCCAAATGAAGCCATCTTGCACTATTTTAAAGGCCTTGAAATTTGATGTTGAATTTTGTTGCCATCTATTATCGTTGTTACGGCCATGTTTCATCCAAATGAAGCCATCTTGCACTGTTTGAATGGCCTTGAAATTGATGTTGATTTTTGTTGCCATCTATTATCGTTGTTACGGCCATGATTCATCCAAATGAAGCCATCTTGCACTATTTGAATGGCCTTGAAATTTGATGTTGAATTTTGTTGCCATCTATTATCGATGTTACGGCCATTTTCATCCAAATGAAGCCATCTTGCACTATAGGAATGGCCTTGAAATTTGATGTTGAATTTTGTTGCCATCTATTATCGTTGTTACGGCCATGTTTCATCCAAATGAAGCCATCTTGCACTATTTGAATGGCCTTGAAATTTGATGTTGAATTTTGTTGCCATCTATTATCGTTGTTACGGCCATGTTTCATCCAAATGAAGCCATCTTGCACTATTTGAATGGCCTTTAAATTTGATGTTGAATTTTGTTGCCATCTATTATCGTTGTTACGGCCATGTTTCATCCAAATGAAGCCATCTTGCACTATTTGAATGGCCTTGAAATTTGATGTTGAATTTTGTTGCCATCTATTATCGTTGTTACGGCCATGTTTCATCCAAATGAAGCCATCTTGCACTATTTGAATGGCCTTGAAATTTGATGTTGAGTTTTGTTGCCATCTATTATCGATGTTACGGCCATTTTCATCCAAATGAAGCCATCTTGCACTATTTGAATGGCCTTGAAATTTGATGTTGAGTTTTGTTGCCATCTATTATCGTTGTTAACGTACTTAACAACATGCCCGTCATGGGTTCAAGCCCTAAATAGACCGTGCTCCCATGCGTAGGACTGACTATCCTGCTATGGTAACAATAAGTCACTGAAAGCCAAGCTCACTTCACTAGTGGGTACTTGGCAGGCCCTTGACCGACAGTGGTTGTTGTGCCAAAGAAAAAAAAAAATTATCGTTGTTACGGCCATGTTACATCCAAATAAAGGCATCTTGCACTAATTCATTGGCCTTGAAATTTGATGTTGGATTTTGTTGCCATCTATTATCGATGTTACGGCCATGTTTCATCCAAATGAAGCCATCTTGCACTATTTGAATGGCCTTGAAATTTAATGTTGAATTTTGTTGCCATCTATTATCGTTGTTACGGCCATGTTACATCCAAATGAAGCCATCTTGCACTATTTGAATCTCAATGAAATTTGATGTTAAATTTTTTTGCCATCTATTATCCTTATTACGGCCATGTTTCATCCAAATGAAGCCATCTTGTACTATTTCAATGGCCTTGAAATTGGATGTTGAGTTTTTTTGCCATCTATTATCGTTGTTACGGCCATGTTTCATCCAAATGAAGCCATCTTGCACTATTTGAATGGCCTTGAAATTTGATGTTGAATTTTGTTGCCATCTATTATCATTGTTACGGCCATGTTTCATCCAAATGAAGCCATCTTGCACTATTTCAATGGCCTTGAAATTTGATGTTGCGTTTTGTTGCCATCTATTATCGTTGTTACGGCCATGTTTCATCCAAATGAAGCCATCTTGCACTATTTGAATGGCCTTGAAATTTGATGTTGAATTTTGTTGCCATCTATTATCGTTGTTACGGCCATTTTTTATCCAAATGAAGCCATTTTTCACACATTCAATGGCCTTGAAATTTGATGTTGAATTTTGTTGCCATCTATTATCGTTGTTACGGCCATGTTTCATCCAAATGAAGCCATCTTGCACTATTTGAATGTCCTTGAAATTTGATGTTGAATTTTGTTGCCATCTATTATCGTTGTTACGGCCATGTTTCATCCAAATGAAGCCATCTTGCACTATTTCAATGGCCTTGAAATTTGATGTTGAGTTTTGTTGCCATCTATTATCGTTGTTACGGCCATGTTTCATCCAAATGAAGCCATCTTGCACTATTTGAATGTCCTTGAAATTTGATGTTGAATTTTGTTGCCATCTATTATCGTTGTTACGGCCATGTTTCATCCAAATGAAGCCATCTTGCACTATTTGAATGGCCTTGAAATTTGATGTTGAGTTTTGTTGCCATCTATTATCGTTGTTACGGCCATGTTTCATCCAAATGAAGCCATCTTGCACTATCGGAATGGCCTTGAAATTGAATGTTGAATTTTGTTGCCATCTATTATCGTTGTTACGGCCATGTTTCATCCAAATGAAACCATCTTGCACTATTTGAATGGCCTTGAAATTTGATTTTGAGTTTTTTTGCCATCTATTATCGTTGTGACGGCCATGTTTCATCCAAATGAAGCCATCTTGCACTATTTGAATGTCCTTGAAATTTGATGTTGAATTTCGTTGCCATCTATTATCGTTCTTACGGCCATGTTTCATCCAAATGAAGCCATCTTGCACTATTTGAATGGCCTTGAAATTTGATGTTGAGTTTTTTTGCCATCTATTATCGTTGTTACGGCCATGTTACATCCAAATAAAGGCATCTTGCACTAATTCATTGGCTTTGAAATTTGATGTTGAATTTTGTTGCCATCTATTATCGTTGTTACGGCCATGTTTCATCCAAATGAAGCCATCTTGCACTATTTGAATGGCCTTGAAATTTGATGTTGAATTTTGTTTGCCATCTATTATCGTTGTTAACGTACTTAACAACATGCCCGTCATGGGTTCAAGCCCCGAATAGACAGTGCTTCCATACGTAGGACTGACTATCCTGCTATGGTAACAATAAGTCACTGAAAGCCAAGCTCACTTCACTAGTGGGTACTTGGCAGGCCCTTGACCGACAGTGGTTGTTGTGCAAAAGAAAAAAAAATATCGTTGTTACGGCCATGTTACATCCAAATAAAGGCATCTTGCACTATTTCAATGGCCTTGAAATTTGATGTTGAGTTTTGTTGCCATCTATTATCGTTGTTACGGCCACGTTATATCCAAATGAAGTCATATTGCACTATTTGAATGGCCTTGAAATTTGATGTTGAATTTTGTTGCCATCTATTATCGTTGTTACGGCCATGTTTCATCCAAATGAAGCCATCTTGCACTATTTGAATGGCCTTGAAATTTGATGTTGAGTTTTGTTGCCATCTATTATCGTTGTTACGGCCGTGTATCATCCAAATGAAGCCATCTTGCACTATTTGAATGGCCTTGAAATTTGATGTTGAGTTTTTTTTGCCATCTATTATCGTTGTTACGGCCATGTTTCATCCAAATAAAGGTATCTTGCACTAATTCATTGGCCTTGAAATTTGATGTTGAATTTTGTTGCCATCTATTACCGTTGTTACGGCCGTGTTTCATCCAAATGAAGCCATCTTGCACTAATTCATTGGCCTTGAAATTTGATGTTGAATTTTGTTGCCATCTATTATCGTTGTTACGGCCATGTTTCATCCAAATGAAGCCATCTTGCTCTAATTCAATGGCCTTGAAATTTGATGTTGAGTTTTTTTGCCATCTATTATCTTTGTTACGGCCATGTTTCATCCAAATGAAGCCATCTTGCACTATTTGAATGGCCTTGAAATTTGATGTTGAATTTTGTTGCCATCTATTATCGTTGTTACGGCCATGTTTCATCCAAATGAAGCCATCTTGCACTATTTGAATGGCCTTGAAATTTGATGTTGAATTTTGTTGCCATCTATTATCGTTGTTACGGCCATGTTTCATCCAAATGAAGCCATCTTGCACTATTTGAATGGCCTTGAAATTTGATGTTGAGTTTTTTTGCCATCTATTATCGTTGTTACGGCCATGTTTCATCCAAATGAAGCCATCTTGTACTATTTGAATGGCCTTGAAATTTGATGTTGAGTTTTTTTGCCATCTATTATCGTTGTTACGGCCATGTTTCTTCCAAATAAAGCCATCTTGCTCTATTTGAATGGCCTTGAAATTTGATGTTGAATTTTGTTGCCATCTATTATCGTTGTTACGGCCATGTTTCATCCAAATGAAGCCATCTTGCACTATTTGAATGGCCTTGAAATTTGATGTTGAGTTTTGTTGCCATCTATTATCGTTGTTACGGCCATGTTTTATCCAAATAGAGCCATATTGCACTCATTGAATGGCCTTGAAATTTGATGTTGAATTTTGTTGCCATCTATTATCGTTGTTACGGCCATGTTTCATCCAAATGAAGCCATTTTTCACAAATTCAATGGCCTTGAAATTTGATGTTGAATTTTGTTGCCATCTATTATCGTTGTTACGGCCATGTTTCATCCAAATGAAGCCATCTTGCACTATTTGAATGTCCTTGAAATTTGATGTTGAATTTTGTTGCCATCTATTATCGCTGTTACGGCCGTGTTTCATCCAAATAAAGCCATCTTGCACTATTTGAATGGCCTTGAAATTTGATGTTGAGTTTTGTTGCCATCTATTATCGTTGTTACGGCCATGTTTCATCCAAATGAAGCCATATTGCAATATTTGAATGGCCTTTAAATTCGATGTTGAATTTTGTTGCCATCTATTATCGTTGTTACGGCCATGTTTCATCCAAATGAAGCCATCTTGCACTAATTCAATGGCCTTGAAATTTGATGTTGAATTTTGTTACCATCTATTACCGTTGTTACGGCCATGTTTCATCAAAATAAAGCCATATTGCACTATTGGAATGGCCTTGAAATTTGATGTTGAATTTTGTTGCCAGCTATTATCGTTGTTACGGCCATGTTTCATCCAAATGAAGCCATATTGCACTATTTGAATGGCCTTGAAATTTGATGTTGAGTTTTGTTGCCATCTATTATCGTTGTTACGGCCATGTTTCATCCAAATGAAGCCATCTTGCACTATTTGCATGGTTTTGAAATTTGATGTTGAATTTTGTTGCCATCTATTATCGTTGTTACGGCCATGTTTCATCCAAATAAAGGCATCTTGCTCTAATTCAATGGCCTTGAAATTTGATGTTGAGTTTGGTTGCCATCTATTATCGTTGTTACGGCCGTGTTTCATCCAAATGAAGCCATCTTGCACTATTTGAATGGCCTTGAAATTTGATGTTGAATTTTGTTGCCATCTATTAGCGTTGTTACGGTTATGTTTCATCCAAATGAAGCCATCTTGCACTATTTGAATGGCCTTGAAATTTGATGTTTAGTTTTGTTGCCATATATTATCGTTGTTACGGCCATGTTTCATCCAAATGAAGCCATCTTGCACTATTTAAATGGCCTTGAAATTTGATGTTTAGTTTTTTTGCCATCTTTTATCGTTGTTACGGCCATGTTTCATCCAAATGAAGCCATCTTGCACTATTTGAATGTCCTTGAAATTTGATGTGAGATTTTGTTGCCATCTATTATCATTGTTACGGCCATGTTTCATCCAAATGAAGCCATCTTGCACTATTTCAATGGCCTTGAAATTTGATGTTGCGTTTTGTTGCCATCTATTATCGTTGTTACGGCCATGTTTCATCCAAATGAAGCATATTGCACTATTTGAATGGCCTTGAAATTTGATGTTGAATTTTGTTGCCATCTATTATTGTTTGTTACGGCCATTTTTTATCCAAATGAAGCCATTTTTCACACATTCAATGGCCTTGAAATTTGATGTTGAATTTTGTTGCCATCTATTATCGTTGTTACGGCCATGTTTCATCCAAATGAAGCCATCTTGCACTATTTGAATGTCCTTGAAATTTGATGTTGAATTTTGTTGCCATCTATTATCGTTGTTACGGCCATGTTTCATCCAAATGAAGCCATCTTGCACTATTTCAATGGCCTTGAAGTTTGATGTTGAGTTTTGTTGCCATCTATTATCGTTGTTACGGCCATGTTTCATCCAAATGAAGCCATCTTGCACTATTTGAATGGCCTTGAAATTTGATGTTGAGTTTTGTTGCCATCTATTATCGTTGTTACGGCCATGTTTCATCCAAATGAAGCCATCTTGCTCTATTTCAATGGCCTTGAAATTTGATGTTGAGTTTTGTTGCCATCTATTATCGTTGTTACGGCCATGTTTCATCCAAATGAAGCCATCTTGCACTATCGGAATGGCCTTGAAATTGAATGTTGAATTTTGTTGCCATCTATTATCGTTGTTACGGCCATGTTTCATCCAAATGAAACCATCTTGCACTATTTGAATGGCCTTGAAATTTGATTTTGAGTTTTTTTGCCATCTATTATCGTTGTGACGGCCATGTTTCATCCAAATGAAGCCATCTTGCACTATTTGAATGTCCTTGAAATTTGATGTTGAATTTCGTTGCCATCTATTATCGTTGTTACGGCCATGTTTCATCCAAATGAAGCCATCTTGCACTATTTGAATGGCCTTGAAATTTGATGTTGAGTTTTTTTGCCATCTATTATCGTTGTTACGGCCATGTTACATCCAAATAAAGGCATCTTGCACTAATTCATTGGCTTTGAAATTTGATGTTGAATTTTGTTGCCATCTATTATCGTTGTTACGGCCATGTTTCATCCAAATGAAGCCATCTTGCACTATTTGAATGGCCTTGAAATTTGATGTTGAATTTTGTTTGCCATCTATTATCGTTGTTAACGTACTTAACAACATGCCCGTCATGGGTTCAAGCCCCGAATAGACCGTGCTTCCATACGTAGGACTGACTATCCTGCTATGGTAACAATAAGTCACTGAAAGCCAAGCTCACTTCACTAGTGGGTACTTGGCAGGCCCTTGACCGACAGTGGTTGTTGTGCAAAAGAAAAAAAAAAATATCGTTGTTACGGCCATGTTACATCCAAATAAAGGCATCTTGCACTATTTCAATCGCCTTGAAATTTGATGTTGAGTTTTGTTGCCATCTATTATCGTTGTTACGGCCATGTTAGATCCAAATGAAGTCATATTGCACTATTTGAATGGCCTTGAAATTTGATGTTGAGTTTTGTTGCCATCTATTATCGTTGTTACGGCCATGTTATATCCAAATGAAGTCATATTGCACTATTTGAATGGCCTTGAAATTTGATGTTGAATTTTGTTGCCATCTATTATCGTTGTTACGGCCATGTTTCATCCAAATGAAGCCATCTTGCACTATTTGAATGGCCTTGAAATTTGATGTTGAGTTTTTTGCCATTTATTGTTGTTGTTACGGCCATGTTTCATCCAAATAAAGCCATCTTGCACTATTTGAATGGCCTTGAAATTTGATGTTGAATTGTGTTGCCATCTATTATCGTTGTTACGGCCATGTTTCATCCAAATAAAGGCATCTTGCTCTAATTCAATGGCCTTGAAATTTGATGTGGAGTTTTGTTGCCATCTATTATCGTTGTGACGGCCATGTTTCATCCAAATGAAGCCATCTTGCACTATTTGAATGGCCTTGAAATTGGATGTTGAATTTTGTTGCCATCTATTATCGTTGTTACGGCCATGTTATATCCAAATGAAGTCATATTGCACTATTTGAATGGCCTTGAAATTTGATGTTGAATTTTGTTGCCATCTATTATCGTTGTTACGGCCATGTTTCATCCAAATGAAGCCATCTTGCACTATTTGAATGGCCTTGAAATTTGATGTTGAGTTTTGTTGCCATCTATTATCGTTGTTACGGCCGTGTATCATCCAAATAAAGGTATCTTGCACTAATTCATTGGCCTTGAAATTTGATGTTGAATTTTGTTGCCATCAATTATCGTTGTTACGGCCGTGTTTCATCCAAATGAAGCCATCTTGCACTAATTCATTGGCCTTGAAATTTGATGTTGAATTTTGTTGCCATCTATTATCGTTGTTACGGCCATGTTTCATCCAAATGAAGCCATCTTGCTCTAATTCAATGGCCTTGAAATTTGATGTTGAGTTTTTTTGCCATCTATTATCTTTGTTACGGCCATGTTTCATCCAAATGAAGCCATCTTGCACTATTTGAATGGCCTTGAAATTTGATGTTGAATTTTGTTGCCATCTATTATCGTTGTTACGGCCATGTTTCATCCAAATGAAGCCATCTTGCACTATTTGAATGGCCTTGAAATTTGATGTTGAATTTTGTTGCCATCTATTATCGTTGTTACGGTTATGTTTCATCCAAATGAAGCCATCTTGCACTAATTCATTGGCCTTGAAATTTGATGTTCAATTTTGTTGCCATCTATTATCGTTGTTACGGCCATGTTTCATCCAAATGAAGCCATCTTGCACTATTTGAATGGCCTTGAAATTTGATGTTGAGTTTTGTTGCCATCTATTATCGTTGTTACGGCCATGTATCATCCAAATGAAGCCATCTTGCACTAATTCAATGGCCTTGAAATTTGATGTTGAGTTTTTTTGCCATCTATTATCGTTGTTACGGCCGTGTTTCATCCAAATGAAGCCATCTTGCACTATTTGAATGGCCTTGAAATTTGATGTTGAATTTTGTTGCCATCTATTAGCGTTGTTACGGTTATGTTTCATCCAAATGAAGCCGTCTTGCACTATTTGAATGGCCTTGAAATTTGATGTTGAGTTTTTTTGCCATCTATTATCGTTGTTACGGCCATGTTTCATCCAAATGAAGCCATCTTGCACTATTTGAATGGCCTTGAAATTTGATGTTGAGTTTTGTTGCCATCTATTATCGTTGTTACGGCCATGTTTCATCCAAATAAAGGCATCTTGCTCTAATTCAATGGCCTTGAAATTTGATGTTGAGTTTTGTTGCCATCTATTATCGTTGTTACGGCCGTGTTTCATCCAAATGAAGCCATCTTGCACTATTTGAATGGCCTTGAAATTTGATGTTGAATTTTGTTGCCATCTATAAGCGTTGTTACGGTTATGTTTCATCCAAATGAAGCCATCTTGCACTATTTGAATGGCCTTGAAATTTGATGTTGAATTTTGTTGCCATCTATTATCGTTGTTACGGCCATGTTTCATTTAAATGAAGCCATCTTGCACTATTTGAATGGCCTTGAAATTTGATGTTGAGTTTTGTTGCCATCTATTATCGATGTTACGGCCATTTTCATCCAAATGAAGCCATCTTGCACTATTTCAATGGCCTTGAAATTTGATGTTGAGTTTTGTTGCCATCTATTATCGTTGTTAACGTACTTAACAACATGCCCGTCATGGGTTCAAGCCCTAAATAGACCGTGCTCCCATGCGTAGGACTGACTATCCTGCTATGGTAACAATAAGTCACTGAAAGCCAAGCTCACTTCACTAGTGGGTACTTGGCAGGCCCTTGACCGACAGTGGTTGTTGTGCCAAAGAAAAAAAAAAATTATCGTTGTTACGGCCATGTTACATCCAAATAAAGGCATCTTGCACTAATTCATTGGCCTTGAAATTTGATGTTGGATTTTGTTGCCATCTATTATCGATGTTACGGCCATGTTTCATCCAAATGAAGCCATCTTGCACTATTTGAATGGCCTTGAAATTTAATGTTGAATTTTGTTGCCATCTATTATCGTTGTTACGGCCATGTTACATCCAAATGAAGCCATCTTGCACTATTTGAATCTCAATGAAATTTGATGTTAAATTTTTTTGCCATCTATTATCCTTATTACGGCCATGTTTCATCCAAATGAAGCCATCTTGTACTATTTCAATGGCCTTGAAATTTGATGTTGCGTTTTGTTGCCATCTATTATCGTTGTTATGGCCATGTTTCATCCAAATGAAGCCATATTGCACTATTTGAATGGCCTTGAAATTTGATGTTGAATTTTGTTGCCATCTATTATTGTTGTTACGGCCATTTTTTATCCAAATGAAGCCATTTTTCACACATTCAATGGCCTTGAAATTTGATGTTGAATTTTGTTGCCATCTATTATCGTTGTTACGGCCATGTTTCATCCAAATGAAGCCATCTTGCACTATTTGAATGTCCTTGAAATTTGATGTTGAATTTTGTTGCCATCTATTATCGTTGTTACGGCCATGTTTCATCCAAATGAAGCCATCTTGCACTATTTCAATGGCCTTGAAGTTTGATGTTGAGTTTTGTTGCCATCTATTATCGTTGTTACGGCCATGTTTCATCCAAATGAAGCCATCTTGCACTATTTGAATGGCCTTGAAATTTGATGTTGAATTTTGTTGCCATCTATTATCGTTGTTACGGCCATGTTTCATCCAAATGAAGCCATATTGCACTATTTGAATGGCCTTGAAATTTGATGTTGAATTTTGTTGCCATCTATTATCGTTGTTACGGCCATGTTTCATCCAAATGAAGCCATCTTGCACTATTTCAATGGCCTTGAAATTTGATGTTGAGTTTATTTGCCATCTATTATCGTTGTTACGGTCATGTTTCATCCAAATGAAGCCATTTTGCACTATTTCAATGGCCTCGAAATTTGATGTTGAGTTTTGTTGCCATCTATTATCGTTGTTACGGCCATGTTTCATCCAAATGAAGCCATCTTGCACTATTTGAATGGCCTTGAAATTTGATGTTGAGTTTTGTTGCCATCTATTATCGTTGTTACAGCCGTGGTTCATCCAAATGAAGCCATCTTGCTCTAATTCAATGGCCTTGAAATTTGATGTTGAGTTTTGTTGCCATCTATTATCGTTGTTACGGCCATGTTTCATCCAAATGAAGCCATATTGCACTATTTGAATGGCCTTGAAATTTGATGTTGAGTTTTTTTGCCATCTATTATCGTTGTTACGGCCATGTTTCATCCAAATAAAGGCATCTTGCACTAATTCATTGGCCTTGAAATTTGATGTTGAATTTTGTTGCCATCTATTATCGTTGTTACGGCCATGTTTCATCCAAATGAAGCCATCTTGCACTATTTGAATGGCCTTGAAATTTGATGTTGAGTTTTGTTGCCATCTATTATCGTTGTTACGGCCATGTATCATCCAAATGAAGCCATCTTGCACTAATTCAATGGCCTTGAAATTTGATGTTGAGTTTTTTTGCCATCTATTATCGTTGTTACGGCCATGTTTCATCCAAATGAAGCCATCTTGCACTATTTCAATGGCCTTGAAATTTGATGTTTAGTTTTTTTACCATCTATTATCGTTGTTACGGCCATGTTTCATCCAAATGAAGCCATATTGCACTATTTGAATGGCCTTGAAATTTGATGTTTAGTGTTTTTGCCATCTATTATCGTTGTTACGGCCATGTTATATCCTAATGAAGTCATATTGCACTATTTGAATGGCCTTGAAATTTGATGTTGAATTGTGTTGCCATCTATTATCGTTGTTACGGCCATGTTTCATCCAAATGAAGCCATCTTGCACTATTTGAATGGCCTTGAAATTTGATGTTGAGTTTTGTTGCCATCTATTATCGTTGTTACAGCCGTGGTTCATCCAAATGAAGCCATCTTGCTCTAATTCAATGGCCTTGAAATTTGATGTTGAATTTTGTTGCCATCTATTATCGTTGTTACGGCCATGTTTCATCCAAATGAAGCCATATTGCACTATTTGAATGGCCTTGAAATTTGATGTTGAGTTTTTTTGCCATCTATTATCGTTGTTACGGCCATGTTTCATCCAAATAAAGGCATCTTGCTCTAATTCAATGGCCTTGAAATTTGATGTTGAGTTTTGTTGCCTTCTATTATCGTTGTGACGGCCATGTTTCATCCAAATGAAGCCATCTTGCACTATTTGAATGGCCTTGAAATTTGATGTTGAGTTTTGTTGCCATCTATTATCGTTGTTACGGCCGTGTTTCATCCAAATAAAGGCATCTTGCACTAATTCAATGGCCTTGAAATTTGATGTTGAGTTTTTTTGCCATCTATTATCGTTGTTACGGCCATGTTTCATCCAAATAAAGGCATCTTGCACTAATTCATTGGCCTTGAAATTTGATGTTGAATTTTGTTGCCATCTATTATCGTTGTTACGGCCATGTTTCATCCAAATGAAGCCATCTTGCACTATTTTAAAGGCCTTGAAATTTGATGTTGAATTTTGTTGCCATCTATTATCGTTGTTACGGCCATGTTTCATCCAAATGAAGCCATCTTGCACTGTTTGAATGGCCTTGAAATTGATGTTGATTTTTGTTGCCATCTATTATCGTTGTTACGGCCATGATTCATCCAAATGAAGCCATCTTGCACTATTTGAATGGCCTTGAAATTTGATGTTGAGTTTTGTTGCCATCTATTATCGTTGTTACGGCCATGTTTCATCCAAATTAAGGCTTCTTGCCCTAATTCATTGGCCTTGAAATTGGATGTTGAGTTTTTTTGCCATCTATTATCGTTGTTACGGCCCTGTTTCATCCAAATGAAGCCATCTTGCACTATTTGAATTGCCTTGAAATTTGATGATGAGTTTTGTTGCCATCTATTATCGATGTTACGGCCATGTTTCATCCAAAGGAAGCCACCTTGCACTATTTGAATGGCCTTGAAATTTGATGTTGAATTTTGTTGCCATCTATTATCGATGTTACGGCCATTTTCATCCAAATGAAGCCATCTTGCACTATCGGAATGGCCTTGAAATTTGATGTTGAATTTTGTTGCCATCTATTATCGTTGTTACGGCCATGTTTCATCCAAATGAAGCCATCTTGCACTATTTGAATGGCCTTGAAATTTGATGTTGAGTTTTGTTGCCATCTATTATCGTTGTTACGGCCATGTATCATCCAAATGAAGTCATATTGCACTATTTGAATGGCCTTGAAATTTGATGTTGAATTGTGTTGCCATCTATTATCGTTGTTACGGCCATGTTTCATCCAAATGAAGCCATCTTGCACTATTTGAATGGCCTTGAAATTTGATGTTGAGTTTTGTTGCCATCTATTATCGTTGTTACAGCCGTGGTTCATCCAAATGAAGCCATCTTGCTCTAATTCAATGGCCTTGAAATTTGATGTTGAATTTTGTTGCCATCTATTATCGTTGTTACGGCCATGTTTCATCCAAATGAAGCCATATTGCACTATTTGAATGGCCTTGAAATTTGATGTTGAGTTTTTTTGCCATCTATTATCGTTGTTACGGCCATGTTTCATCCAAATAAAGGCATCTTGCTCTAATTCAATGGCCTTGAAATTTGATGTTGAGTTTTGTTGCCTTCTATTATCGTTGTGACGGCCATGTTTCATCCAAATGAAGCCATCTTGCACTATTTGAATGGCCTTGAAATTTGATGTTGAGTTTTGTTGCCATCTATTATCGTTGTTACGGCCGTGTTTCATCCAAATAAAGGCATCTTGCACTAATTCAATGGCCTTGAAATTTGATGTTGAGTTTTGTTGCCATCTATTATCGTTGTTACGGCCATGTTTCATCCAAATAAAGGCATCTTGCACTAATTCAATGGCCTTGAAATTTGATGTTGAATTTTGTTGCCATCTATTATTGTTGTTACGGCCATTTTTTATCCAAATGAAGCCATTTTTCACACATTCAATGGCCTTGAAATTTGATGTTGAATTTTGTTGCCATCTATTATCGTTGTTACGGCCATGTTTCATCCAAATGAAGCCATCTTGCACTATTTGAATGTCCTTGAAATTTGATGTTGAATTTTGTTGCCATCTATTATCGTTGTTACGGCCATGTTTCATCCAAATGAAGCCATCTTGCACTATTTCAATGGCCTTGAAGTTTGATGTTGAGTTTTGTTGCCATCTATTATCGTTGTTACGGCCATGTTTCATCCAAATGAAGCCATCTTGCACTATTTGAATGTCCTTGAAATTTGATGTTGAATTTTGTTGCCATCTATTATCGTTGTTACGGCCATGTTTCATCCAAATGAAGCCATCTTGCACTATTTCAATGGCCTTGAAATTTGATGTTGAGTTTTGTTGCCATCTATTATCGTTGTTACGGCCATGTTTCATCCAAATGAAGCCATCTTGCACTATCGGAATGGCCTTGAAATTGAATGTTGAATTTTGTTGCCATCTATTATCGTTGTTACGGCCATGTTTCATCCAAATGAAACCATCTTGCACTATTTGAATGGCCTTGAAATTTGATTTTGAGTTTTTTTGCCATCTATTATCGTTGTGACGGCCATGTTTCATCCAAATGAAGCCATCTTGCACTATTTGAATGTCCTTGAAATTTGATGTTGAATTTCGTTGCCATCTATTATCGTTCTTACGGCCATGTTTCATCCAAATGAAGCCATCTTGCACTATTTGAATGGCCTTGAAATTTGATGTTGAGTTTTTTTGCCATCTATTATCGTTGTTACGGCCATGTTACATCCAAATAAAGGCATCTTGCACTAATTCATTGGCTTTGAAATTTGATGTTGAATTTTGTTGCCATCTATTATCGTTGTTACGGCCATGTTTCATCCAAATGAAGCCATCTTGCACTATTTGAATGGCCTTGAAATTTGATGTTGAATTTTGTTTGCCATCTATTATCGTTGTTAACGTACTTAACAACATGCCCGTCATGGGTTCAAGCCCCGAATAGACAGTGCTTCCATACGTAGGACTGACTATCCTGCTATGGTAACAATAAGTCACTGAAAGCCAAGCTCACTTCACTAGTGGGTACTTGGCAGGCCCTTGACCGACAGTGGTTGTTGTGCAAAAGAAAAAAAAATATCGTTGTTACGGCCATGTTACATCCAAATAAAGGCATCTTGCACTATTTCAATGGCCTTGAAATTTGATGTTGAGTTTTGTTGCCATCTATTATCGTTGTTACGGCCACGTTATATCCAAATGAAGTCATATTGCACTATTTGAATGGCCTTGAAATTTGATGTTGAATTTTGTTGCCATCTATTATCGTTGTTACGGCCATGTTTCATCCAAATGAAGCCATCTTGCACTATTTGAATGGCCTTGAAATTTGATGTTGAGTTTTTTGCCATTTATTGTTGTTGTTACGGCCATGTTTCATCCAAATAAAGCCATCTTGCACTATTTGAATGGCCTTGAAATTTGATGTTGAATTGTGTTGCCATCTATTATCGTTGTTACGGCCATGTTTCATCCAAATAAAGGCATCTTGCTCTAATTCAATGGCCTTGAAATTTGATGTGGAGTTTTTTTGCCATCTATTATCGTTGTGACGGCCATGTTTCATCCAAATGAAGCCATCTTGCACTATTTGAATGGCCTTGAAATTGGATGTTGAATTTTGTTGCCATCTATTATCGTTGTTACGGCCATGTTATATCCAAATGAAGTCATATTGCACTATTTGAATGGCCTTGAAATTTGATGTTGAATTTTGTTGCCATCTATTATCGTTGTTACGGCCATGTTTCATCCAAATGAAGCCATCTTGCACTATTTGAATGGCCTTGAAATTTGATGTTGAGTTTTGTTGCCATCTATTATCGTTGTTACGGCCGTGTATCATCCAAATGAAGCCATCTTGCACTATTTGAATGGCCTTGAAATTTGATGTTGAGTTTTTTTGCCATCTATTATCGTTGTTACGGCCATGTTTCATCCAAATAAAGGTATCTTGCACTAATTCATTGGCCTTGAAATTTGATGTTGAATTTTGTTGCCATCTATTACCGTTGTTACGGCCGTGTTTCATCCAAATGAAGCCATCTTGCACTAATTCATTGGCCTTGAAATTTGATGTTGAATTTTGTTGCCATCTATTATCGTTGTTACGGCCATGTTTCATCCAAATGAAGCCATCTTGCTCTAATTCAATGGCCTTGAAATTTGATGTTGAGTTTTTTTGCCATCTATTATCTTTGTTACGGCCATGTTTCATCCAAATTAAGCCATCTTGCACTATTTGAATGGCCTTGAAATTTGATGTTGAATTTTGTTGCCATCTATTATCGTTGTTACGGCCATGTTTCATCCAAATGAAGCCATCTTGCACTATTTGAATGGCCTTGAAATTTGATGTTGAATTTTGTTGCCATCTATTATCGTTGTTACGGTTATGTTTCATCCAAATGAAGCCATCTTGCACTATTTGAATGGCCTTGAAATTTGATGTTGAGTTTTTTTGCCATCTATTATCGTTGTTACGGCCATGTTTCATCCAAATGAAGCCATCTTGTACTATTTGAATGGCCTTGAAATTTGATGTTGAGTTTTGTTGCCATCTATTATCGTTGTTACGGCCATGTTTCATCCAAATAAAGCCATCTTGCTCTATTTGAATGGCCTTGAAATTTGATGTTGAATTTTGTTGCCATCTATTATCGTTGTTACGGCCATGTTTCATCCAAATGAAGCCATCTTGCACTATTTGAATGGCCTTGAAATTTGATGTTGAGTTTTGTTGCCATCTATTATCGTTGTTACGGCCATGTTTTATCCAAATAGAGCCATATTGCACTCATTGAATGGCCTTGAAATTTGATGTTGAATTTTGTTGCCATCTATTATCGTTGTTACGGCCATGTTTCATCCAAATGAAGCCATTTTTCACAAATTCAATGGCCTTGAAATTTGATGTTGAATTTTGTTGCCATCTATTATCGTTGTTACGGCCATGTTTCATACAAATGAAGCCATCTTGCACTATTTGAATGTCCTTGAAATTTGATGTTGAATTTTGTTGCCATCTATTATCGCTGTTACGGCCGTGTTTCATCCAAATAAAGCCATCTTGCACTATTTGAATGGCCTTGAAATTTGATGTTGAGTTTTGTTGCCATCTATTATCGTTATTACGGCCATGTTTCATCCAAATAAAGCCATATTGCAATATTTGAATGGCCTTTAAATTCGATGTTGAATTTTGTTGCCATCTATTATCGTTGTTACGGCCATGTTTCATCCAAATGAAGCCATCTTGCACTAATTCAATGGCCTTGAAATTTGATGTTGAATTTTGTTACCATCTATTACCGTTGTTACGGCCATGTTTCATCAAAATAAAGCCATATTGCACTATTGGAATGGCCTTGAAATTTGATGTTGAATTTTGTTGCCATCTATTATCGTTGTTACGGCCATGTTTCATCCAAATGAAGCCATCTTGCACTATTTGAATGGCCTTGAAATTTGATGTTGAGTTTTGTTGCCATCTATTATCGTTGTTACGGCCATGTTTCATCCAAATGAAGCCATCTTGCACTATTTGCATGGTTTTGAAATTTGATGTTGAATTTTGTTGCCATCTATTATCGTTGTTACGGCCATGTTTCATCCAAATAAAGGCATCTTGCTCTAATTCAATGGCCTTGAAATTTGATGTTGAGTTTGGTTGCCATCTATTATCGTTGTTACGGCCGTGTTTCATCCAAATGAAGCCATCTTGCACTATTTGAATGGCCTTGAAATTTGATGTTGAATTTTGTTGCCATCTATTAGCGTTGTTACGGTTATGTTTCATCCAAATGAAGCCATCTTGCACTATTTGAATGGCCTTGAAATTTGATGTTTAGTTTTGTTGCCATCTATTATCGTTGTTACGGCCATGTTTCATCCAAATGAAGCCATCTTGCACTATTTAAATGGCCTTGAAATTTGATGTTGAGTTTTTTTGCCATCTTTTATCGTTGTTACGGCCATGTTTCATCCAAATGAAGCCATCTTGCACTATTTGAATGTCCTTGAAATTTGATGTTGAGATTTTGTTGCCATCTATTATCATTGTTACGGCCATGTTTCATCCAAATGAAGCCATCTTGCACTATTTCAATGGCCTTGAAATTTGATGTTGCGTTTTGTTGCCATCTATTATCGTTGTTACGGCCATGTTTCATCCAAATGAAGCCATATTGCACTATTTGAATGGCCTTGAAATTTGATGTTGAATTTTGTTGCCATCTATTATTGTTGTTACGGCCATTTTTTATCCAAATGAAGCCATTTTTCACACATTCAATGGCCTTGAAATTTGATGTTGAATTTTGTTGCCATCTATTATCGTTGTTACGGCCATGTTTCATCCAAATGAAGCCATCTTGCACTATTTGAATGTCCTTGAAATTTGATGTTGAATTTTGTTGCCATCTATTATCGTTGTTACGGCCATGTTTCATCCAAATGAAGCCATCTTGCACTATTTCAATGGCCTTGAATTTTGATGTTGAGTTTTGTTGCCATCTATTATCGTTGTTACGGCCATGTTTCATCCAAATGAAGCCATCTTGCACTATTTGAATGGCCTTGAAATTTGATGTTGAGTTTTGTTGCCATCTATTATCGTTGTTACGGCCATGTTTCATCCAAATGAAGCCATCTTGCTCTATTTGAATGGCCTTGAAATTTGATGTTGAGTTTTGTTGCCATCTATTATCGTTGTTACGGCCATGTTTCATCCAAATGAAGCCATCTTGCACTATCGGAATGGCCTTGAAATTGAATGTTGAATTTTGTTGCCATCTATTATCGTTGTTACGGCCATGTTTCATCCAAATGAAACCATCTTGCACTATTTGAATGGCCTTGAAATTTGATTTTGAGTTTTTTTGCCATCTATTATCGTTGTGACGGCCATGTTTCATCCAAATGAAGCCATCTTGCACTATTTGAATGTCCTTGAAATTTGATGTTGAATTTCGTTGCCATCTATTATCGTTGTTACGGCCATGTTTCATCCAAATGAAGCCATCTTGCACTATTTGAATGGCCTTGAAATTTGATGTTGAGTTTTTTTGCCATCTATTATCGTTGTTACGGCCATGTTACATCCAAATAAAGGCATCTTGCACTAATTCATTGGCTTTGAAATTTGATGTTGAATTTTGTTGCCATCTATTATCGTTGTTACGGCCATGTTTCATCCAAATGAAGCCATCTTGCACTATTTGAATGGCCTTGAAATTTGATGTTGAATTTTGTTTGCCATCTATTATCGTTGTTAACGTACTTAACAACATGCCCGTCATGGGTTCAAGCCCCGAATAGACCGTGCTTCCATACGTAGGACTGACTATCCTGCTATGGTAACAATAAGTCACTGAAAGCCAAGCTCACTTCACTAGTGGGTACTTGGCAGGCCCTTGACCGACAGTGGTTGTTGTGCAAAAGAAAAAAAAAATATCGTTGTTACGGCCATGTTACATCCAAATAAAGGCATCTTGCACTATTTCAATCGCCTTGAAATTTGATGTTGAGTTTTGTTGCCATCTATTATCGTTGTTACGGCCATGTTAGATCCAAATGAAGTCATATTGCACTATTTGAATGGCCTTGAAATTTGATGTTGAGTTTTGTTGCCATCTATTATCGTTGTTACGGCCATGTTATATCCAAATGAAGTCATATTGCACTATTTGAATGGCCTTGAAATTTGATGTTGAATTTTGTTGCCATCTATTATCGTTGTTACGGCCATGTTTCATCCAAATGAAGCCATCTTGCACTATTTGAATGGCCTTGAAATTTGATGTTGAGTTTTTTTGCCATTTATTGTTGTTGTTACGGCCATGTTTCATCCAAATAAAGCCATCTTGCACTATTTGAATGGCCTTGAAATTTGATGTTGAATTGTGTTGTCATCTATTATCGTTGTTACGGCCATGTTTCATCCAAATAAAGGCATCTTGCTCTAATTCAATGGCCTTGAAATTTGATGTGGAGTTTTGTTGCCATCTATTATCGTTGTGACGGCCATGTTTCATCCAAATGAAGCCATCTTGCACTATTTGAATGGCCTTGAAATTGGATGTTGAATTTTGTTGCCATCTATTATCGTTGTTACGGCCATGTTATATCCAAATGAAGTCATATTGCACTATTTGAATGGCCTTGAAATTTGATGTTGAATTTTGTTGCCATCTATTATCGTTGTTACGGCCATGTTTCATCCAAATGAAGCCATCTTGCACTATTTGAATGGCCTTGAAATTTGATGTTGAGTTTTGTTGCCATCTATTATCGTTGTTACGGCCGTGTATCATCCAAATAAAGGTATCTTGCACTAATTCATTGGCCTTGAAATTTGATGTTGAATTTTGTTGCCATCTATTATCGTTGTTACGGCCGTGTTTCATCCAAATGAAGCCATCTTGCACTAATTCATTGGCCTTGAAATTTGATGTTGAATTTTGTTGCCATCTATTATCGTTGTTACGGCCATGTTTCATCCAAATGAAGCCATCTTGCTCTAATTCAATGGCCTTGAAATTTGATGTTGAGTTTTTTTGCCATCTATTATCTTTGTTACGGCCATGTTTCATCCAAATGAAGCCATCTTGCACTATTTGAATGGCCTTGAAATTTGATGTTGAATTTTGTTGCCATCTATTATCGTTGTTACGGCCATGTTTCATCCAAATGAAGCCATCTTGCACTATTTGAATGGCCTTGAAATTTGATGTTGAATTTTGTTGCCATCTATTATCGTTGTTACGGTTATGTTTCATCCAAATGAAGCCATCTTGCTCTAATTCAATGGCCTTGAAATTTGATGTTGAATTTTGTTGCCATCTATTATCGTTGTTACGGCCATGTTTCATCCAAATGAAGCCATCTTGCACTATTTGAATGGCCTTGAAATTTGATGTTGAGTTTTGTTGCCATCTATTATCGTTGTTACGGCCATGTTTCATCCAAATGAAGCCATCTTGCACTAATTCAATGGCCTTGAAATTTGATGTTGAGTTTTTTTGCCATCTATTATCGTTGTTACGGCCGTGTTTCATCCAAATGAAGCCATCTTGCACTATTTGAATGGCCTTGAAATTTGATGTTGAATTTTGTTGCCATCTATTAGCGTTGTTACGGTTATGTTTCATCCAAATGAAGCCGTCTTGCACTATTTGAATGGCCTTGAAATTTGATGTTGAGTTTTTTTGCCATCTATTATCGTTGTTACGGCCATGTTTCATCCAAATGAAGCCATCTTGCACTATTTGAATGGCCTTGAAATTTGATGTTGAGTTTTGTTGCCATCTATTATCGTTGTTACGGCCATGTTTCATCCAAATAAAGGCATCTTGCTCTAATTCAATGGCCTTGAAATTTGATTTTTAGTTTTGTTGCCATCTATTATCGTTGTTACGGCCGTGTTTCATCCAAATGAAGCCATCTTGCACTATTTGAATGGCCTTGAAATTTGATGTTGAATTTTGTTGCCATCTATAAGCGTTGTTACGGCCATGTTTCATCCAAATGAAGCCATCTTGCACTATTTGAATGGCCTTGAAATTTGATGTTGAATTTTGTTGCCATCTATTATCGTTGTTACGGCCATGTTTCATTTAAATGAAGCCATCTTGCACTATTTGAATGGCCTTGAAATTTGATGTTGAGTTTTGTTGCCATCTATTATCGATGTTACGGCCATTTTCATCCAAATGAAGCCATCTTGCACTATTTCAATGGCCTTGAAATTTGATGTTGAGTTTTGTTGCCATCTATTATCGTTGTTAACGTACTTAACAACATGCCCGTCATGGGTTCAAGCCCTAAATAGACCGTGCTCCCATGCGTAGGACTGACTATCCTGCTATGGTAACAATAAGTCACTGAAAGCCAAGCTCACTTCACTAGTGGGTACTTGGCAGGCCCTTGACCGACAGTGGTTGTTGTGCCAAAGAAAAAAAAAATTATCGTTGTTACGGCCATGTTACATCCAAATAAAGGCATCTTGCACTAATTCATTGGCCTTGAAATTTGATGTTGGATTTTGTTGCCATCTATTATCGATGTTACGGCCATGTTTCATCCAAATGAAGCCATCTTGCACTATTTGAATGGCCTTGAAATTTAATGTTGAATTTTGTTGCCATCTATTATCGTTGTTACGGCCATGTTACATCCAAATGAAGCCATATTGCACTATTTGAATCTCAATGAAATTTGATGTTAAGTTTTTTTGCCATCTATTATCCTTATTACGGCCATGTTTCATCCAAATGAAGCCATCTTGTACTATTTCAATGGCCTTGAAATTTGATGTTGCGTTTTGTTGCCATCTATTATCGTTGTTATGGCCATGTTTCATCCAAATGAAGCCATATTGCACTATTTGAATGGCCTTGAAATTTGATGTTGAATTTTGTTGCCATCTATTATCGTTGTTACGGCCATTTTTTATCCAAATGAAGCCATTTTTCACACATTCAATGGCCTTGAAATTTGATGTTGAATTTTGTTGCCATCTATTATCGTTGTTACGGCCATGTTTCATCCAAATGAAGCCATCTTGCACTATTTGAATGTCCTTGAAATTTGATGTTGAATTTTGTTGCCATCTATTATCGTTGTTACGGCCATGTTTCATCCAAATGAAGCCATCTTGCACTATTTCAATGGCCTTGAAGTTTGATGTTGAGTTTTGTTGCCATCTATTATCGTTGTTACGGCCATGTTTCATCCAAATGAAGCCATCTTGCACTATTTGAATGGCCTTGAAATTTGATGTTGAATTTTGTTGCCATCTATTATCGTTGTTACGGCCATGTTTCATCCAAATGAAGCCATATTGCACTATTTGAATGGCTTTGAAATTTGATGTTGAATTTTGTTGCCATCTATTATCGTTGTTACGGCCATGTTTCATCCAAATGAAGCCATCTTGCACTATTTCAATGGCCTTGAAATTTGATGTTGAGTTTATTTGCCATCTATTATCGTTGTTACGGTCATGTTTCATCCAAATGAAGCCATTTTGCACTATTTCAATGGCCTTGAAATTTGATGTTGAGTTTTGTTGCCATCTATTATCGTTGTTACGGCCATGTTTCATCCAAATGAAGCCATCTTGCACTATTTGAATGGCCTTGAAATTTGATGTTGAGTTTTGTTGCCATCTATTATCGTTGTTACAGCCGTGGTTCATCCAAATGAAGCCATCTTGCTCTAATTCAATGGCCTTGAAATTTGATGTTGAGTTTTGTTGCCATCTATTATCGTTGTTACGGCCATGTTTCATCCAAATGAAGCCATATTGCACTATTTGAATGGCCTTGAAATTTGATGTTGAGTTTTTTTGCCATCTATTATCGTTGTTACGGCCATGTTTCATCCAAATAAAGGCATCTTGCACTAATTCATTGGCCTTGAAATTTGATGTTGAATTTTGTTGCCATCTATTATCGTTGTTACGGCCATGTTTCATCCAAATGAAGCCATCTTGCACTATTTGAATGGCCTTGAAATTTGATGTTGAGTTTTGTTGCCATCTATTATCGTTGTTACGGCCATGTATCATCCAAATGAAGCCATCTTGCACTAATTCAATGGCCTTGAAATTTGATGTTGAGTTTTTTTGCCATCTATTATCGTTGTTACGGCCATGTTTCATCCAAATGAAGCCATCTTGCACTATTTCAATGGCCTTGAAATTTGATGTTTAGTTTTTTTACCATCTATTATCGTTGTTACGGCCATGTTTCATCCAAATGAAGCCATCTTGCACTATTTGAATGGCCTTGAAATTTGATGTTTAGTGTTTTTGCCATCTATTATCGTTGTTACGGCCATGTTATATCCTAATGAAGTCATATTGCACTATTTGAATGGCCTTGAAATTTGATGTTGAATTGTGTTGCCATCTATTATCGTTGTTACGGCCATGTTTCATCCAAATGAAGCCATCTTGCACTATTTGAATGGCCTTGAAATTTGATGTTGAGTTTTGTTGCCATCTATTATCGTTGTTACAGCCGTGGTTCATCCAAATGAAGCCATCTTGCTCTAATTCAATGGCCTTGAAATTTGATGTTGAATTTTGTTGCCATCTATTATCGTTGTTACGGCCATGTTTCATCCAAATGAAGCCATATTGCACTATTTGAATGGCCTTGAAATTTGATGTTGAGTTTTTTTGCCATCTATTATCGTTGTTACGGCCATGTTTCATCCAAATAAAGGCATCTTGCTCTAATTCAATGTCCTTGAAATTTGATGTTGAGTTTTGTTGCCATCTATTATCGTTGTTACGGCCATGTTTCATCCAAATGAAGCCATCTTGCACTATTTGAATGGCCTTGAAATTTGATGTTGAGTTTTGTTGCCATCTATTATCGTTGTTACGGCCGTGTTTCATCCAAATAAAGGCATCTTGCACTAATTCAATGGCCTTGAAATTTGATGTTGAGTTTTGTTGCCATCTATTATCGTTGTTACGGCCATGTTTCATCCAAATAAAGGCATCTTGCACTAATTCAATGGCCTTGAAATTTGATGTTGAGTTTTGTTGCCATCTATTATCGTTGTTACGGCCATGTTTCATCCAAATGAAGCCATCTTGCACTATTTGAATGGCCTTGAAATTTGATGTTGAGTTTTGTTGCCATCTATTATCGTTGTTACGGCCATGTTTCATCCAAATGAAGCCATCTTGCACTGTTTGAATGGCCTTGAAATTGATGTTGATTTTTGTTGCCATCTATTATCGTTGTTACGGCCATGATTCATCCAAATGAAGCCATCTTGCACTATTTGAATGGCCTTGAAATTTGATGTTGAGTTTTGTTGCCATCTATTATCGTTGTTACGGCCATGTTTCATCCAAATTAAGGCTTCTTGCCCTAATTCATTGGCCTTGAAATTGGATGTTGAGTTTTTTTGCCATCTATTATCGTTGTTACGGCCCTGTTTCATCCAAATGAAGCCATTTTGCACTATTTGAATTGCCTTGAAATTTGATGATGAGTTTTGTTGCCATCTATTATCGATGTTACGGCCATGTTTCATCCAAAGGAAGCCACCTTGCACTATTTGAATGGCCTTGAAATTTGATGTTGAATTTTGTTGCCATCTATTATCGATGTTACGGCCATTTTCATCCAAATGAAGCCATCTTGCACTATCGGAATGGCCTTGAAATTTGATGTTGAATTTTGTTGCCATCTATTATCGTTGTTACGGCCATGTTTCATCCAAATGAAGCCATCTTGCACTATTTGAATGGCCTTGAAATTTGATGTTGAGTTTTGTTGCCATCTATTATCGTTGTTACGGCCATGTATCATCCAAATGAAGTCATATTGCACTATTTGAATGGCCTTGAAATTTGATGTTGAATTGTGTTGCCATCTATTATCGTTGTTACGGCCATGTTTCATCCAAATGAAGCCATCTTGCACTATTTGAATGGCCTTGAAATTTGATGTTGAGTTTTGTTGCCATCTATTATCGTTGTTACAGCCGTGGTTCATCCAAATGAAGCCATCTTGCTCTAATTCAATGGCCTTGAAATTTGATGTTGAATTTTGTTGCCATCTATTATCGTTGTTACGGCCATGTTTCATCCAAATGAAGCCATCTTGCACTATTTGAATGGCCTTGAAATTTGATGTTGAGTTTTTTTGCCATCTATTATCGTTGTTACGGCCATGTTTCATCCAAATAAAGGCATCTTGCTCTAATTCAATGGCCTTGAAATTTGATGTTGAGTTTTGTTGCCTTCTATTATCGTTGTGACGGCCATGTTTCATCCAAATGAAGCCATCTTGCACTATTTGAATGGCCTTGAAATTTGATGTTGAGTTTTGTTGCCATCTATTATCGTTGTTACGGCCGTGTTTCATCCAAATAAAGGCATCTTGCACTAATTCAATGGCCTTGAAATTTGATGTTGAGTTTTGTTGCCATCTATTATCGTTGTTACGGCCATGTTTCATCCAAATAAAGGCATCTTGCACTAATTCAATGGCCTTGAAATTTGATGTTGAGTTTTGTTGCCATCTATTATCGTTGTTACGGCCATGTTTCATCCAAATGAAGCCATCTTGCACTATTTTAAAGGCCTTGAAATTTGATGTTGAATTTTGTTGCCAACTATTATCGTTGTTACGGCCATGTTTCATCCAAATGAAGCCATCTTGCACTGTTTGAATGGCCTTGAAATTGATGTTGATTTTTGTTGCCATCTATTATCGTTGTTACGGCCATGATTCATCCAAATGAAGCCATCTTGCACTATTTGAATGGCCTTGAAATTTGATGTTGAATTTTGTTGCCATCTATTATCGTTGTTACGGCCATGTTTCATCCAAATTAAGGCTTCTTGCCCTAATTCATTGGCCTTGAAATTGGATGTTGAGTTTTTTTGCCATCTATTATCGTTGTTACGGCCCTGTTTCATCCAAATGAAGCCATCTTGCACTATTTGAATTGCCTTGAAATTTGATGATGAGTTTTGTTGCCATCTATTATCGATGTTACGGCCATGTTTCATCCAAAGGAAGCCACCTTGCACTATTTGAATGGCCTTGAAATTTGATGTTGAATTTTGTTGCCATCTATTATCGATGTTACGGCCATTTTCATCCAAATGAAGCCATCTTGCACTATTTGAATGGCCTTGAAATTTGATGTTGAATTTTGTTGCCATCTATTATCGTTGTTACGGCCATGTTTCATCCAAATGAAGCCATCTTGCACTATTTGAATGGCCTTGAAATTTGATGTTGAATTTTGTTGCCATCTATTATCGTTGTTAGGGCCATGTTTCATCCAAATGAAGCCATCTTGCACTATTTGAATGGCCTTTAAATTTGATGTTGAATTTTGTTGCCATCTATTATCGTTGTTACGGCCATGTTTCATCCAAATGAAGCCATCTTGCACTATTTGAATGGCCTTGAAATTTGATGTTGAATTTTGTTGCCATCTATTATCGTTGTTACGGCCATGTTTCATCCAAATGAAGCCATCTTGCACTATTTGAATGGCCTTGAAATTTGATGTTGAGTTTTGTTGCCATCTATTATCGATGTTACGGCCATTTTCATCCAAATGAAGCCATCTTGCACTATTTGAATGGCCTTGAAATTTGATGTTGAGTTTTGTTGCCATCTATTATCGTTGTTAACGTATTTAACAACATGCCCGTCATGGGTTCAAGCCCTAAATAGACCGTGCTCCCATGCGTAGGACTGACTATCCTGCTATGGTAACAATAAGTCACTGAAAGCCAAGCTCACTTCACTAGTGGGTACTTGGCAGGCCCTTGACCGACAGTGGTTGTTGTGCCAAAGAAAAAAAAAATTATCGTTGTTACGGCCATGTTACATCCAAATAAAGGCATCTTCCACTAATTCATTGGCCTTGAAATTTGATGTTGGATTTTGTTGCCATCTATTATCGATGTTACGGCCATGTTTCATCCAAATGAAGCCATCTTGCACTATTTGAATGGCCTTGAAATTTAATGTTGAATTTTGTTGCCATCTATTATCGTTGTTACGGCCATGTTACATCCAAATGAAGCCATATTGCACTATTTGAATCTCAATGAAATTTGATGTTAAATTTTTTTGCCATCTATTATCCTTATTACGGCCATGTTTCATCCAAATCAAGCCATCTTGTACTATTTCAATGGCCTTGAAATTGGATGTTGATTTTTTTTGCCATCTATTATCGTTGTTACGGCCATGTTTCATCCAAATGAAGCCATCTTGCACTATTTGAATGGCCTTGAAATTTGATGTTGAATTTTGTTGCCATCTATTATCATTGTTACGGCCATGTTTCATCCAAATGAAGCCATCTTGCACTATTTCAATGGCCTTGAAATTTGATGTTGCGTTTTGTTGCCATCTATTATCGCTGTTACGGCCATGTTTCATCCAAATAAAGCCATATTGCAATATTTGAATGGCCTTTAAATTCGATGTTGAATTTTGTTGCCATCTATTATCGTTGTTACGGCCATGTTTCATCCAAATGAAGCCATCTTGCACTATTTCAATGGCCTTGAAATTTGATGTTGAATTTTGTTACCATCTATTACCGTTGTTACGGCCATGTTTCATCAAAATAAAGCCATATTGCACTATTGGAATGGCCTTGAAATTGGATGTTGAATTTTGTTGCCATCTATTATCGTTGTTACGGCCATGTTTCATCCAAATGAAGCCACCTTGCACTATTTGAATGGCCTTGAAATTTGATGTTGAATTTTGTTGCCATCTATTATTGTTGTTACGGCCATTTTTTATCCAAATGAAGCCATTTTTCACACATTCAATGGCCTTGAAATTTGATGTTGAATTTTGTTGCCATCTATTATCGTTGTTACGGCCATGTTTCATCCAAATGAAGCCATCTTGCACTATTTGAATGTCCTTGAAATTTGATGTTGAATTTTGTTGCCATCTATTATCGTTGTTACGGCCATGTTTCATCCAAATGAAGCCATCTTGCACTATTTCAATGGCCTTGAAGTTTGATGTTGAGTTTTGTTGCCATCTATTATCGTTGTTACGGCCATGTTTCATCCAAATAAAGGCATCTTGCACTAATTCATTGGCCTTGAAATTTGATGTTGAATTTTGTTGCCATCTATTATCGTTGTTACGGCCATGTTTCATCCAAATGAAGCCATCTTGCACTATTTGAATGGCCTTGAAATTTGATGTTGAGTTTTGTTGCCATCTATTATCGTTGTTACGGCCATGTATCATCCAAATGAAGCCATCTTGCACTAATTCAATGGCCTTGAAATTTGATGTTGAGTTTTTTTGCCATCTATTATCGTTGTTACGGCCATGTTTCATCCAAATAAAGCCATATTGCAATATTTGAATGGCCTTTAAATTCGATGTTGAATTTTGTTGCCATCTATTATCGTTGTTACGGCCATGTTTCATCCAAATGAAGCCATCTTGCACTAATTCAATGGCCTTGAAATTTGATGTTGAATTTTGTTACCATCTATTACCGTTGTTACGGCCATGTTTCATCAAAATAAAGCCATATTGCACTATTGGAATGGCCTTGAAATTGGATGTTGAATTTTGTTGCCATCTATTATCGTTGTTACGGCCATGTTTCATCCAAATGAAGCCATCTTGCACTATTTGAATGGCCTTGAAATTTTATGTTGAGTTTTGTTGCCATCTATTATCGTTGTTACGGCCATGTTTCATCCAAATGAAGCCATCTTGCACTATTTGCATGGCCTTGAAATTTGATGTTGAATTTTGTTGCCATCTATTATCGTTGTTACGGCCATGTTTCATCCAAATAAAGGCATCTTGCTCTAATTCAATGGCCTTGAAATTTGATGTTGAGTTTTGTTGCCATCTATTATCGTTGTTACGGCCGTGTTTCATCCAAATGAAGCCATCTTGCACTATTTGAATGGCCTTGAAATTTGATGTTGAATTTTGTTGCCATCTATTAGCGTTGTTACGGTTATGTTTCATCCAAATGAAGCCATCTTGCACTATTTGAATGGCCTTGAAATTTGATGTTGAATTTTGTTGCCATCTATTATCGTTGTTACGGCCATGTTTCATTTAAATGAAGCCATCTTGCACTATTTGAATGGCCTTGAAATTTGATGTTGAGTTTTGTTGCCATCTATTATCGATGTTACGGCCATTTTCATCCAAATGAAGCCATCTTGCACTATTTGAATGGCCTTGAAATTTGATGTTGAGTTTTGTTGCCATCTATTATCGTTGTTAACGTACTTAACAACATGCCCGTCATGGGTTCAAGCCCTAAATAGACCGTGCTCCCATGCGTAGGACTGACTATCCTGCTATGGTAACAATAAGTCACTGAAAGCCAAGCTCACTTCACTAGTGGGTACTTGGCAGGCCCTTGACCGACAGTGGTTGTTGTGCCAAAGAAAAAAAAAATTATCGTTGTTACGGTCATGTTACATCCAAATAAAGGCATCTTGCACTAATTCATTGGCCTTGAAATTTGATGTTGGATTTTGTTGCCATCTATTATCGATGTTACGGCCATGTTTCATCCAAATGAAGCCATCTTGCACTATTTGAATGGCCTTGAAATTTAATGTTGAATTTTGTTGCCATCTATTATCGTTGTTACGGCCATGTTACATCCAAATGAAGCCATATTGCACTATTTGAATCTCAATGAAATTTGATGTTAAATTTTTTTGCCATCTATTATCCTTATTACGGCCATGTTTCATCCAAATGAAGCCATCTTGTACTATTTCAATGGCCTTGAAATTTGATGTTGCGTTTTGTTGCCATCTATTATCGTTGTTACGGCCATGTTTCATCCAAATGAAGCCATATTGCACTATTTGAATGGCCTTGAAATTTGATGTTGAATTTTGTTGCCATCTATTATTGTTGTTACGGCCATTTTTTATCCAAATGAAGCCATTTTTCACACATTCAATGGCCTTGAAATTTGATGTTGAATTTTGTTGCCATCTATTATCGTTGTTACGGCCATGTTTCATCCAAATGAAGCCATCTTGCACTATTTGAATGTCCTTGAAATTTGATGTTGAATTTTGTTGCCATCTATTATCGTTGTTACGGCCATGTTTCATCCAAATGAAGCCATCTTGCACTATTTCAATGGCCTTGAAATTTGATGTTGAGTTTTGTTGCCATCTATTATCGTTGTTACGGCCATGTTTCATCCAAATGAAGCCATCTTGCACTATTTGAATGGCCTTGAAATTTGATGTTGAATTTTGTTGCCATCTATTATCGTTGTTACGGCCATGTTTCATCCAAATGAAGCCATATTGCACTATTTGAATGGCCTTGAAATTTGATGTTGAATTTTGTTGCCATCTATTATCGTTGTTACGGCCATGTTTCATCCAAATGAAGCCATCTTGCACTATTTCAATGGCCTTGAAATTTGATGTTGAGTTTATTTGCCATCTATTATCGTTGTTACGGTCATGTTTCATCCAAATGAAGCCATCTTGCACTATTTCAATGGCCTTGAAATTTGATGTTGAGTTTTGTTGCCATCTATTATCGTTGTTACGGCCATGTTTCATCCAAATGAAGCCATCTTGCACTATTTGAATGGCCTTGAAATTTGATGTTGAGTTTTGTTGCCATCTATTATCGTTGTTATAGCCGTGGTTCATCCAAATGAAGCCATCTTGCTCTAATTCAATGGCCTTGAAATTTGATGTTGAGTTTTGTTGCCATCTATTATCGTTGTTACGGCCATGTTTCATCCAAATGAAGCCATATTGCACTATTTGAATGGCCTTGAAATTTGATGTTGAGTTTTTTTGCCATCTATTATCGTTGTTACGGCCATGTTTCATCCAAATAAAGGCATCTTGCACTAATTCATTGGCCTTGAAATTTGATGTTGAATTTTGTTGCCATCTATTATCGTTGTTACGGCCATGTTTCATCCAAATGAAGCCATCTTGCACTATTTGAATGGCCTTGAAATTTGATGTTGAGTTTTGTTGCCATCTATTATCGTTGTTACGGCCATGTATCATCCAAATGAAGCCATCTTGCACTAATTCAATGGCCTTGAAATTTGATGTTGAGTTTTTTTGCCATCTATTATCGTTGTTACGGCCATGTTTCATCCAAATGAAGCCATCTTGCACAATTTCAATGGCCTTGAAATTTGATGTTTAGTTTTTTTACCATCTATTATCGTTGTTACGGCCATGTTTCATCCAAATGAAGCCATCTTGCACTATTTGAATGGCCTTGAAATTTGATGTTTAGTGTTTTTGCCATCTATTATCGTTGTTACGGCCATGTTATATCCTAATGAAGTCATATTGCACTATTTGAATGGCCTTGAAATTTGATGTTGAATTGTGTTGCCATCTATTATCGTTGTTACGGCCATGTTTCATCCAAATGAAGCCATCTTGCACTATTTGAATGGCCTTGAAATTTGATGTTGAGTTTTGTTGCCATCTATTATCGTTGTTACAGCCGTGGTTCATCCAAATGAAGCCATCTTGCTCTAATTCAATGGCCTTGAAATTTGATGTTGAATTTTGTTGCCATCTATTATCGTTGTTACGGCCATGTTTCATCCAAATGAAGCCATATTGCACTATTTGAATGGCCTTGAAATTTGATGTTGAGTTTTGTTGCCATCTATTATCGTTGTTACGGCCATGTTTCATCCAAATAAAGGCATCTTGCTCTAATTCAATGGCCTTGAAATTTGATGTTGAGTTTTGTTGCCTTCTATTATCGTTGTGACGGCCATGTTTCATCCAAATGAAGCCATCTTGCACTATTTGAATGGCCTTGAAATTTGATGTTGAGTTTTGTTGCCATCTATTATCGTTGTTACGGCCGTGTTTCATCCAAATAAAGGCATCTTGCACTAATTCAATGGCCTTGAAATTTGATGTTGAGTTTTGTTGCCATCTATTATCGTTGTTACGGCCATGTTTCATCCAAATAAAGGCATCTTGCACTAATTCAATGGCCTTGAAATTTGATGTTGAGTTTTGTTGCCATCTATTATCGTTGTTACGGCCATGATTCATCCAAATGAAGCCATCTTGCACTATTTGAATGGCCTTGAAATTTGATGTTGAGTTTTGTTGCCATCTATTATCGTTGTTACGGCCATGTTTCATCCAAATTAAGGCTTCTTGCCCTAATTCATTGGCCTTGAAATTGGATGTTGAGTTTTTTTGCCATCTATTATCGTTGTTACGGCCCTGTTTCATCCAAATGAAGCCATCTTGCACTATTTGAATTGCCTTGAAATTTGATGATGAGTTTTGTTGCCATCTATTATCGATGTTACGGCCATGTTTCATCCAAAGGAAGCCACCTTGCACTATTTGAATGGCCTTGAAATTTGATGTTGAGTTTTGTTGCCATCTATTATCGATGTTACGGCCATGTTTCATCCAAATGAAGCCATCTTGCACTATCGGAATGGCCTTGAAATTTGATGTTGAATTTTGTTGCCATCTATTATCGTTGTTACGGCCATGTTTCATCCAAATGAAGCCATCTTGCACTATTTGAATGGCCTTGAAATTTGATGTTGAATTTTGTTGCCATCTATTATCGTTGTTACGGCCATGTTTCATCCAAATGAAGCCATCTTGCACTATTTGAATGGCCTTTAAATTTGATGTTGAATTTTGTTGCCATCTATTATCGTTGTTACGGCCATGTTTCATCCAAATGAAGCCATCTTGCACTATTTGAATGGCCTTGAAATTTGATGTTGAATTTTGTTGCCATCTATTATCGTTGTTACGGCCATGTTTCATCCAAATGAAGCCATCTTGCACTATTTGAATGGCCTTGAAATTTGATGTTGAGTTTTGTTGCCATCTATTATCGATGTTACGGCCATTTTCATCCAAATGAAGCCATCTTGCACTATTTGAATGGCCTTGAAATTTGATGTTGAGTTTTGTTGCCATCTATTATCATTGTTAACGTACTTAACAACATGCCCGTCATGGGTTCAAGCCCTAAATAGACCGTGCTCCCATGCGTAGGACTGACTATCCTGCTATGGTAACAATAAGTCACTGAAAGCCAAGCTCACTTCACTAGTGGGTACTTGGCAGGCCCTTGACCGACAGTGGTTGTTGTGCCAAAGAAAAAAAAAATTATCGTGGTTACGGCCATGTTTCATCCAAATAAAGGCATCTTGCACTAATTCATTGGCCTTGAAATTTGATGTTGAATTTTGTTGCCATCTATTATCGTTGTTACGGCCATGTTTCATCCAAATGAAGCCATCTTGCACTATTTGAATGGCCTTGAAATTTAATGTTGAATTTTGTTGCCATCTATTATCGTTGTTACGGCCATGTTACATCCAAATGAAGCCATCTTGCACTATTTGAATCTCAATGAAATTTGATGTCAGGTTTTTTTGCCATCTATTATCCTTATTACGGCCATGTTTCATCCAAATGAAGCCATCTTGTACTATTTCAATGGCCTTGAAATTGGATGTTGAGTTTTTTTGCCATCTATTATCGTTGTTACGGCCATGTTTCATCCAAATGAAGCCATCTTGCACTATTTGAATGGCCTTGAAATTTGATGTTGAATTTTGTTGCCATCTATTATCGTTGTTACGGCCATGTTTCATCCAAATGAAGCCATCTTGCACTATTTCAATGGCCTTGAAATTTGATGTTGCGTTTTGTTGCCATCTATTATCGTTGTTACGGCCATGTTTCATCCAAATGAAGCCATATTGCACTATTTGAATGGCCTTGAAATTTGATGTTGAATTTTGTTGCCATCTATTATTGTTGTTACGGCCATTTTTTATCCAAATGAAGCCATTTTTCACACATTCAATGGCCTTGAAATTTGATGTTGAATTTTGTTGCCATCTATTATCGTTGTTACGGCCATGTTTCATCCAAATGAAGCCATCTTGCACTATTTGAATGGCCTTGAAATTTGATGTTGAATTTTGTTGCCATCTATTATCGTTGTTACGGCCATGTTTCATCCAAATGAAGCCATCTTGCACTATTTCAATGGCCTTGAAGTTTGATGTTGAGTTTTGTTGCCATCTATTATCGTTGTTACGGCCATGTTTCATCCAAATGAAGCCATATTGCACTATTTGAATGGCCTTGAAATTTGATGTTGAGTTTTGTTGCCATCTATTATCGTTGTTACGGCCATGTTTCATCCAAATGAAGCCATCTTGCTCTATTTGAATGGCCTTGAAATTTGATGTTGAGTTTTGTTGCCATCTATTATCGTTGTTACGGCCATGTTTCATCCAAATGAAGCCATCTTGCACTATCGGAATGGCCTTGAAATTGAATGTTGAATTTTGTTGCCATCTATTATCGTTGTTACGGCCATGTTTCATCCAAATGAAACCATCTTGCACTATTTGAATGGCCTTGAAATTTGATTTTGAGTTTTTTTGCCATCTATTATCGTTGTGACGGCCATGTTTCATCCAAATGAAGCCATCTTGCACTATTTGAATGTCCTTGAAATTTGATGTTGAATTTCGTTGCCATCTATTATCGTTGTTACGGCCATGTTTCATCCAAATGAAGCCATCTTGCACTATTTGAATGGCCTTGAAATTTGATGTTGAGTTTTTTTGCCATCTATTATCGTTGTTACGGCCATGTTACATCCAAATAAAGGCATCTTGCACTAATTCATTGGCTTTGAAATTTGATGTTGAATTTTGTTGCCATCTATTATCGTTGTTACGGCCATGTTTCATCCAAATGAAGCCATCTTGCACTATTTGAATGGCCTTGAAATTTGATGTTGAATTTTGTTTGCCATCTATTATCGTTGTTAACGTACTTAACAACATGCCCGTCATGGGTTCAAGCCCCGAATAGACCGTGCTTCCACACGTAGGACTGACTATCCTGCTATGGTAACAATAAGTCACTGAAAGCCAAGCTCACTTCACTAGTGGGTACTTGGCAGGCCCTTGACCGACAGTGGTTGTTGTGCAAAAGAAAAAAAAATATCGTTGTTACGGCCATGTTACATCCAAATAAAGGCATCTTGCACTATTTCAATGGCCTTGAAATTTGATGTTGAGTTTTGTTGCCATCTATTATCGTTGTTACGGCCATGTTAGATCCAAATGAAGTCATATTGCACTATTTGAATGGCCTTGAAATTTGATGTTGAGTTTTGTTGCCATCTATTATCGTTGTTACGGCCATGTTATATCCAAATGAAGTCATATTGCACTATTTGAATGGCCTTGAAATTTGATGTTGAATTTTGTTGCCATCTATTATCGTTGTTACGGCCATGTTTCATCCAAATGAAGCCATCTTGCACTATTTGAATGGCCTTGAAATTTGATGTTGAGTTTTTTGCCATTTATTGTTGTTGTTACGGCCATGTTTCATCCAAATAAAGCCATCTTGCACTATTTGAATGGCCTTGAAATTTGATGTTGAATTGTGTTGCCATCTATTATCGTTGTTACGGCCATGTTTCATCCAAATAAAGGCATCTTGCTCTAATTCAATGGCCTTGAAATTTGATGTGGAGTTTTTTTGCCATCTATTATCGTTGTGACGGCCATGTTTCATCCAAATGAAGCCATCTTGCACTATTTGAATGGCCTTGAAATTGGATGTTGAATTTTGTTGCCATCTATTATCGTTGTTACGGCCATGTTATATCCAAATGAAGTCATATTGCACTATTTGAATGGCCTTGAAATTTGATGTTGAATTTTGTTGCCATCTATTATCGTTGTTACGGCCATGTTTCATCCAAATGAAGCCATCTTGCACTATTTGAATGGCCTTGAAATTTGATGTTGAGTTTTGTTGCCATCTATTATCGTTGTTACGGCCGTGTATCATCCAAATGAAGCCATCTTGCACTATTTGAATGGCCTTGAAATTTGATGTTGAGTTTTGTTGCCATCTATTATCGTTGTGACGGCCATGTTTCATCCAAATAAAGGTATCTTGCACTAATTCATTGGCCTTGAAATTTGATGTTGAATTTTGTTGCCATCTATTATCGTTGTTACGGCCGTGTTTCATCCAAATGAAGCCATCTTGCACTAATTCATTGGCCTTGAAATTTGATGTTGAATTTTGTTGCCATCTATTATCGTTGTTACGGCCATGTTTCATCCAAATGAAGCCATCTTGCTCTAATTCAATGGCCTTGAAATTTGATGTTGAGTTTTTTTGCCATCTATTATCGATGTTACGGCCATGTTTCATCCAAATGAAGCCATCTTGCACTATTTGAATGGCCTTGAAATTTGATGTTGAATTTTGTTGCCATCTATTATCGTTGTTACGGCCATGTTTCATCCAAATGAAGCCATCTTGCACTATTTGAATGGCCTTGAAATTTGATGTTGAATTTTGTTGCCATCTATTATCGTTGTTACGGTTATGTTTCATCCAAATGAAGCCATCTTGCACTATTTGAATGGCCTTGAAATTTGATGTTGAGTTTTTTTGCCATCTATTATCGTTGTTACGGCCATGTTTCATCCAAATGAAGCCATCTTGTACTATTTGAATGGCCTTGAAATTTGATGTTGAGTTTTGTTGCCATCTATTATCGTTGTTACGGCCATGTTTTATCCAAATGAAGCCATCTTGCACTCATTGAATGGCCTTGAAATTTGATGTTGAATTTTGTTGCCATCTATTATCGTTGTTACGGCCATGTTTCATCCAAATGAAGCCATTTTTCACAAATTCAATGGCCTTGAAATTTGATGTTGAATTTTGTTGCCATCTATTATCGTTGTTACGGCCGTGTTTCATCCAAATAAAGCCATCTTGCACTATTTGAATGGCCTTGAAATTTGATGTTGAGTTTTGTTGCCATCTATTATCGTTGTTACGGCCATGTTTCATCCAAATGAAGCCATATTGCACTATTTGAATGGCCTTTAAATTCGATGTTGAATTTTGTTGCCATCTATTATCGTTGTTACGGCCATGTTTCATCCAAATGAAGCCATCTTGCACTAATTCAATGGCCTTGAAATTTGATGTTGAATTTTGTTACCATCTATTACCGTTGTTACGGCCATGTTTCATCAAAATAAAGCCATATTGCACTATTGGAATGGCCTTGAAATTGGATGTTGAATTTTGTTGCCATCTATTATCGTTGTTACGGCCATGTTTCATCCAAATGAAGCCATCTTGCACTATTTGAATGGCCTTGAAATTTGATGTTGAGTTTTGTTGCCATCTATTATCGTTGTTACGGCCATGTTTCATCCAAATGAAGCCATCTTGCACTATTTGCATGGCCTTGAAATTTGATGTTGAATTTTGTTGCCATCTATTATCGTTGTTACGGCCATGTTTCATCCAAATAAAGGCATCTTGCTCTAATTCAATGGCCTTGAAATTTGATGTTGAGTTTTGTTGCCATCTATTATCGTTGTTACGGCCGTGTTTCATCCAAATGAAGCCATCTTGCACTATTTGAATGGCCTTGAAATTTGATGTTGAATTTTGTTGCCATCTATTAGCGTTGTTACGGTTATGTTTCATCCAAATGAAGCCATCTTGCACTATTTGAATGGCCTTGAAATTTGATGTTGAGTTTTGTTGCCATCTATTATCGTTGTTACGGCCATGTTTCATCCAAATGAAGCCATCTTGCACTATTTAAATGGCCTTGAAATTTGATGTTGAGTTTTGTTAACATCTATTATCGTTGTTACGGCCATGTTATATCCAAATGAAGGCATATTGCACTATTTGAATGGCCTTGAAATTTGATGTTGAATTTTGTTGCCATCTATTATCGTTGTTACGGCCATGTTTCATCCAAATGAAGCCATCTTGCACTATTTGAATGGCCTTGAAATTTGATGTTTAGTTTTTTTGCCATCTATTATCGTTGTTACGGCCATGTTTCATCCAAATGAAGCCATCTTGCACTATTTGAATGGCCTTGAAATTTGATGTTGAGTTTTGTTGCCATCTATTATCGTTGTTACGGCCATGTTTCATCCAAATGAAGCCATCTTGCACTAATTCAATGGCCTTGAAATTTGATGTTGAATTTTGTTGCCATCTATTATCGTTGTTACGGCCGTGTTTCATCCAAATGAAGCCATCTTGCACTAATTCAATGGCCTTGAAATTTGATGTTGAGTTTTGTTGCCATCTATTATCGTTGTTACGGCCATGTTTCATCCAAATGAAGCCATCTTGCACTATTTGAATGGCCTTGAAATTTGATGTTGAGTTTTGTAAATATCGTTGTTACGGCCATGTTACATCCAAATAAAGGCATCTTGCACTATTTTAATGGCCTTGAAATTTGATGTTGAGTTTTGTTGCCATCTATTATCGTTGTTACGGCCATGTTATATCCAAATGAAGTCATATTGCACTATTTGAATGGCCTTGAAATTTGATGTTGAGTTTTGTTGCCATCTATTATCGTTGTTACGGCCATGTTTCATCCAAATGAAGCCATATTGCACTATTTCAATGGCCTTGAAATTTGATGTTGAGTTTTGTTGCCATCTATTATCGTTGTTACGGCCATGTTTCATCCAAATGAAGCCATATTGCACTATTTGAATGGCCTTGAAATTTGATGTTGAATTTTGTTGCCATCTATTATCCTTGTTACGGCCATGTTTCATCCAAATAAAGCCATCTTGCACTATTTGAATGGCCTTGAAATTTGATGTTGAATTTCGTTGCCATCTATTATCGTTGTTACGGCCATGTTTCATCCAAATAAAGGCATCTTGCTCTAATTCAATGGCCTTGAAATTTGATGTGGAGTTTTTTTGCCATCTATTATCGTTGTGACGGCCATGTTTCATCCAAATGAAGCCATCTTGCACTATTTGAATGGCCTTGAAATTGGATGTTGAATTTTGTTGCCATCTATTATCGTTGTAACGGCCATGTTATATCCAAATGAAGTCATATTGCACTATTTGAATGGCCTTGAAATTTGATGTTGAATTTTGTTGCCATCTATTATCGTTGTTACGGCCATGTTTCATCCAAATGAAGCCATCTTGCACTATTTGAATGGCCTTGAAATTTGATGTTGAGTTTTGTTGCCATCTATTATCGTTGTTACGGCCGTGTATCATCCAAATGAAGCCATCTTGCACTAATTCAATGGCCTTGAAATTTGATGTTGAGTTTTTTTGCCATCTATTATCGTTGTTACGGCCATGTTTCATCCAAATGAAGCCATCTTGCACTATTTGAATGGCCTTGAAATTTGATGTTTAGTTTTTTTACTATCTATTATCGTTGTTACGGCCATGTTTCATCCAAATGAAGCCATCTTGCACTATTTGAATGGCCTTGAAATTTGATGTTGAGTTTTTTGCCATCTATTATCGTTGTTACGGCCATGTTTCATCCAAATGAAGCCATCTTGCACTATTTGATTGGCCTTGAAATTTGATGTTGAATTTTGTTGCCATCTATTATCGTTGTTACGGCCATGTTTCATCCAAATAAAGGCATCTTGCTCTAATTCAATGGCCTTGAAATTTGATGTTGAGTTTTGTTGCCATCTATTATCGTTGTTACGGCCGTGTTTCATCCAAATGAAGCCATCTTGCACTATTTGAATGGCCTTGAAATTTGATGTTGAATTTTGTTGCCATCTATTATCGTTGTTACGGATATGTTTCATCCAAATGAAGCCATCTTGCACTATTTGAATGGCCTTGAAATTTGATGTTGAGTTTTTTTGCCATCTATTATCGTTGTTACGGCCATGTTTCATCCAAATGAAGCCATCTTGCACTATTTGAATGGCCTTGAAATTTGATGTTTAGCTTTTTTACCATCTATTATCGTTGTTACGGCCATGTTATATCCAAATGAAGTCATATTGCACTATTTGAATGGCCTTGAAATTTGATGTTGAATTTTGTTGCCATCTATTATCGTTGTTACGGCCATGTTTCATCCAAATGAAGCCATCTTGCACTATTTGAATGGCCTTGAAATTTGATGTTTAGTTTTTTTGCCATCTATTATCGTTGTTACGGCCATGTTTCATCCAAATGAAGCCATCTTGCACTATTTGAATGGCCTTGAAATTTGATGTTGAGTTTTGTTGCCTTCTATTATCGTTGTTACGGCCGTGTATCATCCAAATGAAGCCATCTTGCACTATTTGAATGGCCTTGAAATTTGATGTTGAGTTTTGTTGCCATCTATTATCGTTGTTACGGCCGTGTTTCATCCAAATGAAGCCATCTTGCACTAATTCAATGGCCTTGAAATTTGATGTTGAGTTTTTTTGCCATCTATTATCGTTGTTACGGCCATGTTTCATCCAAATGAAGCCATCTTGCACTATTTGAATGGCCTTGAAATTTGATGTTGAGTTTTGTTGCCATCTATTATCGTTATTACGGCCATGTTTCATCCAAATGAAGCCATCTTGCACTATTTGAATGGCCTTGAAATTTGATGTTGAGTTTTGTTGCCATCTATTATCGTTGTTACGGCCATGTTTCATCCAAATGAAGCCATATTGCACTATTTCAATGGCCTTGAAATTTGATGTTGAGTTTTGTTGCCATTTATTATCGTTGTTACGGCCATGTTTCATCCAAATGAAGCCATCTTGCACTATTTGAATGGCCTTGAAATTTGATGTTGAATTTTGTTGCCATCTATTATCGTTGTTACGGCCATGTTTCATCCAAATAAAGCCATCTTGCACTATTTGAATGGCCTTGAAATTTGATGTTGAATTGTGTTGCCATCTATTATCGTTATTACGGCCATGTTTCATCCAAATAAAGGCATCTTGCTCTAATTCAATGGCCTTGAAATTTGATGTGGAGTTTTTTTGCCATCTATTATCGTTGTTACGGCCATGTTAGATCCAAATGAAGTCATATTGCACTATTTGAATGGCCTTGAAATTTGATGTTGAGTTTTGTTGCCATCTATTATCGTTGTTACGGCCATGTTATATCCAAATGAAGTCATATTGCACTATTTGAATGGCCTTGAAATTTGATGTTGAATTTTGTTGCCATCTATTATCGTTGTTACGGCCATGTTTCATCCAAATGAAGCCATCTTGCACTATTTGAATGGCCTTGAAATTTGATGTTGAGTTTTTTTGCCATTTATTGTTGTTGTTACGGCCATGTTTCATCCAAATAAAGCCATCTTGCACTATTTGAATGGCCTTGAAATTTGATGTTGAATTGTGTTGCCATCTATTATCGTTGTTACGGCCATGTTTCATCCAAATAAAGGCATCTTGCTCTAATTCAATGGCCTTGGAAATTTGATGTGGAGTTTTTTTGCCATCTATTATCGTTGTGACGGCCATGTTTCATCCAAATGAAGCCATCTTGCACTATTTGAATGGCCTTGAAATTGGATGTTGAATTTTGTTGCCATCTATTATCGTTGTTACGGCCATGTTATATCCAAATGAAGTCATATTGCACTATTTGAATGGCCTTGAAATTTGATGTTGAATTTTGTTGCCATCTATTATCGTTGTTACGGCCATGTTTCATCCAAATGAAGCCATCTTGCACTATTTGAATGGCCTTGAAATTTTGATGTTGAGTTTTGTTGCCATCTATTATCGTTGTTACGGCCGTGTATCATCCAAATGAAGCCATCTTGCACTATTTGAATGGCCTTGAAATTTGATGTTGAGTTTTTTTTGCCATCTATTATCGTTGTGACGGCCATGTTTCATCCAAATAAAGGTATCTTGCACTAATTCATTGGCCTTGAAATTTGATGTTGAATTTTGTTGCCATCTATTATCGTTGTTACGGCCCGTGTTTCATCCAAATGAAGCCATCTTGCACTAATTCATTGGCCTTGAAATTTGATGTTGAATTTTGTTGCCATCTATTATCGTTGTTACGGCCATGTTTCATCCAAATGAAGCCATCTTGCTCTAATTCAATGGCCTTGAAATTTGATGTTGAGTTTTTTTGCCATCTATTATCTTTGTTACGGCCATGTTTCATCCAAATGAAGCCATCTTGCACTATTTGAATGGCCTTGAAATTTGATGTTGAATTTTGTTGCCATCTATTATCGTTGTTACGGCCATGTTTCATCCAAATGAAGCCATCTTGCACTATTTCAATGGCCTTGAAATTTGATGTTGAATTTTGTTGCCATCTATTATCGTTGTTACGGTTATGTTTCATCCAAATGAAGCCATCTTGCACTATTTGAATGGCCTTGAAATTTGATGTTGAGTTTTTTTGCCATCTATTATCGTTGTTACGGCCATGTTTCATCCAAATGAAGCCATCTTGTACTATTTGAATGGCCTTGAAATTTGATGTTGAGTTTTTTTGCCATCTATTATCGTTGTTACGGCCATGTTTCATCCAAATGAAGCCATATTGCACTATTTGAATGGCCTTCAAATTTGATGTTGAATTTTGTTGCCATCTATTATCGTTGTTACGGCCATGTTTCATCCAAATGAAGCCATCTTGCACTATTTGAATGGCCTTGAAATTTGATGTTGAATTTTGTTGCCATCTATTATCGTTGTTACGGTTATGGTTCATCCAAATGAAGCCATCTTGCACTATTTGAATGGCCTTGAAATTTGATGTTGAGTTTTTTTGCCATCTATTATCGTTGTTACGGCCATGTTTCATCCAAATAAAGGTATCTTGCACTAATTCATTGGCCTTGAAATTTGATGTTGAATTTTGTTGCCATCTATTATCGTTGTTACGGCCGTGTTTCATCCAAATGAAGCCATCTTGCACTATTTGAATGGCCTTGAAATTTGATGTTGAGTTTTGTTGCCATCTATTATCGTTGTTACGGCCATGTTTCATCCAAATAAAGCCATCTTGCTCTATTTGAATGGCCTTGAAATTTGATGTTGAATTTTGTTGCCATCTATTATCGTTGTTACGGCCATGTTTCATCCAAATGAAGCCATCTTGCACTATTTGAATGGCCTTGAAATTTGATGTTGAGTTTTGTTGCCATCTATTATCGTTGTTACGGCCATGTTTTATCCAAATGAAGCCATCTTGCACTCATTGAATGGCCTTGAAATTTGATGTTGAATTTTGTTGCCATCTATTATCGTTGTTACGGCCATGTTTCATCCAAATGAAGCCATTTTTCACAAATTCAATGGCCTTGAAATTTGATGTTGAATTTTGTTGCCATCTATTATCGTTGTTACGGCCGTGTTTCATCCAAATAAAGCCATCTTGCACTATTTGAATGGCCTTGAAATTTGATGTTGAGTTTTGTTGCCATCTATTATCGTTGTTACGGCCATGTTTCATCCAAATGAAGCCATCTTGCACTAATTCAATGGCCTTGAAATTTGATGTTGAATTTTGTTGCCATCTATTATCGTTGTTACGGCCGTGTTTCATCCAAATGAAGCCATCTTGCACTAATTCAATGGCCTTGAAATTTGATGTTGAGTTTTGTTGCCATCTATTATCGTTGTTACGGCCATGTTTCATCCAAATGAAGCCATATTGCACTATTTGAATGGCCTTGAAATTTGATGTTGAATTTTGTTGCCATCTATTATTGTTGTTACGGCCATTTTTTATCCAAATGAAGCCATTTTTCACACATTCAATGGCCTTGAAATTTGATGTTGAATTTTGTTGCCATCTATTATCGTTGTTACGGCCATGTTTTCATCCCAAATGAAGCCATCTTGCA